>NC_090647.1:62130741-62335741 GCF_040937935.1 Hyperolius riggenbachi
GTCTATGGTATGTATGGTTTAGTGTATGTATTGTAGTCAAGGGCCGATTTAGGGGGAAGCCAATTAACTTATCTGTATGGTTTTGGGATATCGGAGGAAACTGGAATGCTTGGAGGAAACCCACGCAGACACACTCCATGCATATAGTGCCCTAGCTGATTCAACCAATGCTGCAAGGCGAGAGGGCTAACCACTAAGCCACTGTGCTGCCCTTATAGCTGCTAATTGCAGCTATTAATATAGGTGCCCATGTCAGCGCCCAAACAACTGTGGGAGAAATGCAGCATGAAATATGGGACTGCAACGGGGAGATGGTTAGGTTTAGGCATCAGTTCATGGGGTTAGTTAAGGTTAGGCCCTTTTGCAGCGGGGGATTGGTTAGGGTTAGGCAACCATGGGGGGTCCCTCTCTCTCTCTCTCTCTCTCTCTCTCTACCTATCCAACTAAATGTGTGCTTGTGTAAAGAGGAAAAAAAGTGGTGGAGGATTAATTCTACTGGGAATGTGCAGATCTTATTCGCACATGCCCAGTCTGGATGTGCTTGTCCATGCCTGAGAGTGCTCCCAGAAGATGAAGACTGACCCTGCTCTGGAATGGCGGGCTCTATGAGGATACAAGATCTGGACCATACAGAGCTTCCTTCAAGCTACTGAGCTAAGTGGTGAGCTTCATGTCTAGGAGAACTCATGGAGAAGCATGTGATTTGTTTGACCAGCTGATAAATTTGCAAAGCTCTGATTTGCTGTGATCACTTCCTGCTTTACCACATGATCATAACTAGCAAATCAGAGACTTAGGGCATATTCACAGTGGGACGTTGCGGTTAATGCGACATTAAAGTCGCAACGTGCCTGCGTTTAGAGGTAACGCACTGCAAGCAGTGAATTACCACAATGCAACATTTTCAACGGGACGATAACGTTGCACGAATGGAAAGGATTAGCTTTGCAGTGCCGCAAGGTGGCACTGTGAATGTGACCTTGCATATCTATCACCTGACCACCAGTGAGTTGGGCACAGGGTGCGCTAAATGATGTCTCACTCTGCTGCTGTTGAAATTTCCATCAGCGTTAATTATTATTCACCCTCTGTAGCAACTCAAAGGAAGCTTTAGCACATGATCATGGTCTGGCACCCCGAATTACATGTGTCCATTGGGCCATGGATCATAGCATAAGCATTGTTGCTATAGTAGCGCCCAACTCCAGCGCTACGTGGCCAGCGCTGTGCGCTGAGAAGACCTGCTTTGGACCAGACCGATCACATGCTTCTCCATGAGTTCTTCTAGACGTGACCATCACTAGAGCTAAGCCTCTAACATGGTATTGTTATTTTTATATTTATATTTTATGTTAATATTAGCATCCTTGATGACTTTCTTTTTAGCCTGTAAAATAAAAATTTGCCTACACTGAAAGCAAAGCTCAAACAACTTTATAATTAAACAAGCGACGACAGATACATAAAACGGGCCATGAATATTACTGAGAACAAAAGCAAAACAATAACAGAACTGTGTCTAAAGCGTGGAGCAAACAATGCTAGTTTCTTTCAGCCTGACCCATTTGCACGGGGATTAGTCAAGTCAAATGAAAAACAAACTAATGGAAATTAATTTTTGTTTGTTTGATTAAAGGATCTGAAGCTCAGTATGAATTAATCTGTTCATCAGGACCCATCACATGTGCTGGTCCCTTCATGAGCGAAATGCAGCCATGTGGAAGGATGGATAAAAGGTTAATTATACCAAACCTCTATTAAACCATTTCTTTTTTTCTTTCAAGAATATAAAAATAGGAGATATAAACGAAGCAGTTTTTGGGGGGAAAGGGCGGAAGAGGGAGGTTTTTTTGTTTTTTTCTCTTGAGCGGTTGGTATCTTTTTATTTACATTTCAAACGTGGCCATGAAAGGGTTCTGGATTTACTTACACTGCAGTCTCTATCAGTCCTCGGGGGTCTTTGGCTGGGAGTCTGTCTTGCTGAAATGTGATCATGACTTTGCATGAAGCTGAGCCCTAGCAGAAATTGATGTTTGAAAAGGACACAGTAGTTCTCAATCAGAGATTACTGTGTATTTATTTGGATTTATTGTGTATTAGTTTCAATTTTATTTAGCATTGATATATCCTCTGCAATATTTTACAAAGTACAGAGTCTTTCCCCCTGGCTCCTTAGAGGATCTCTCAGCTAATCTGTGTTATAGTTTTAGTCCCAATGTTCCTATTTGGCTACCTTTCCACTGTTGCCAATTATTATTATTATTTATTGTATTTATAAAGCGCCAACATATTACGCAGCGCTGCACAATAGATAAATGGGTTAGCATACAAGGTAGGACATACAGGAAACTCACAACAAAACAAGATCATGCAAATGATTTGATAACAATACAATATCATAGGTCAAAAAAGAGAGTGTTCTAGTCCACAAGGGGGGTGATTGACAGTAAGATTGCATAATCAAGCTGGAAACACTAGGGAGGAGGGCCCTGCCAGAGGCTTACAATCTACAGGGTGGGGATGGAGACCATAGGTGCATCTTTTGAGAAGGTGTCCAACAAAATGTAATATGGTGCTGGTGTAGGAGGGTACGCGAGCATGAAAGGTGAGTCTTGAGGGCTTGTTTGAAGGTATAAAAGGTGAGGGCGGGTCTGATGGCTGGTGGTAGCGAGTTCCAGAGAGTGGGAGCAGCCCTAGTGTAGTCCTGCAATGATGCATGGGAGTGAGATATGCGTGGTGTGACTAGGCGCAGGTCATTGGAGGATAGGAGGGGCTGAGCCGGTATGTGTTTGTGGACAAGATTGGAGATGTAGGTCGGGCAGGTCTTGTGCACTGATTTGAAGGCCAAGCGCAGGATTTTGAAATTGATCCTAAAGCTGATGGGGAGCCAGTGTAGTGCTTTACAGAGGGGAGTCGTAGAGGTGCTGCGATTAGAAGAGTTTATCAGTCTGTCCCCACATACTGCTTACAGTGTTCACAGTGTGTCCCTGCATGCTGCTCACATTTTGCATGCAGGAAAAGAAAAGAAAAATATGCCTGTTGCATTTTTTCGGGGGGGGGGGGGGGGGGGGGACATTGCATCTGAATCCCCATAGCTATACCTATGCGTGGCTACTGGTTTGGTATGCAAATTTGCATCAGCACGGGTGCCACATTTCATTCAGAAAACCAATCAATCGTCTTATTTTCTACACAGCACATCCAGTTACGCAGGAATCTATCAAGTACCCATCGAACTGCAATCGTGGTAATGCTCAGTGCAGTGCAATGCTATGTAGCCGTTGATCCTCTCCCTTTCTTTTCTCCTCCTTCTATCTTTTTGTACCAGTATCCACTGTATCAAGCCAGAGCATGCTGATAATACTGGCTGGAGAGGAATGGTGTTCCACGTGACTCCCATCTAAGCTGTAGTGCCAACAATCTTCTCATTACCATTCAAATACATACTTAGTTGATGTGTGGTCACCATCAACACTGGTACATGTGTATTTAATAAAGTACAATAGAAACAAGAAACATTAGACACAGACAGACACAGAACATTTAGATTGTCATATAATCCTGTTAAGTATAAATGCCCCAGTGAAATCGCAGCATCCCCGTGGCAGATGACGGATTTATTACACAGAAAGCGACCTGCAAAGTTCTACGTCTTTACAAGTCGCAGATCATGCTCGCAGGGCTTTTCTTCCTGGAGAGGCTGAGCTTTGAGCTGTAGCTCTGCCTCTTCACAATCAATCTCCACGAATCTCCGCCTCCTCCCCGCCCCGCTCAGTGAAAGGAGACTGAGAGGGGCGGGGAGAGGTGGTGATCCGCAGAGATTGACTGCGGAGGAGGCAGAGCTACTGCATACAGCTCTGCCTCATTGAGGAAGTAAAGCCCTGCGAGCCCAGGAGCTTTGCAGGGCTAATCCTCTGTCATAAATATGGCATCTGCGGCGAGGATGCGGCGACTTCACTTAGGCATTCTTGCTGGACAGGATTATAAGACAAAAGCAGGGAAAAAAGAGACTTCAGAGTCTCTTTAAGGGGTGCATACACTGGTAGATTTCAGCCATCGAATCGGAAACCGATTCTATCAAATCAGCCGATCGATTTTAGTGTGTGGCACACATCAGATAGATTCCTGTCAGATTCAGCTTGACAGGCATCTGACAGAAATCTATTTGATGGTCAAATCTGCTGCAAATCTATCAGTGTATGGCCACCTTTAATTCGCTAAAGAAGCTTGCCTTATTAACATGCAGTAATAGGTTTTCACAGGGAGAGTGTTATCTTATCATTCCAGTCATTAAGTTAACACTTCTGTAGTTATTCTTACATGCAGTAGATAGGGAGGGGTGAGGTACACACAAGCAGGATGTAGCCCCTTCTGCTGTCTCCTCAACACTTGCAGGCTAACTGTAATCAAACTGGCAGTGTATGGCAGCTAGGAAAGGAGAGAGAGAGAGGCTGTGTCTGCCTCTGTGTGTGTGTGTGTGTATATACATAAGCTTGATGTCTCTCTCTTCCTCTATCCATGTGAGCCTGCTGTGTATTTTTCTCTATACACAGTCCTCTTCTGTATAAAATACTCAAAAATAAACAGACCGCTCAGAATCCTGCACTTTACATTGCAGTCTCCACTAACACGTCACTTAACCACAGCTCAAGCCAGATGATAATTCCTCACACACTTTACAGTTGTTAGCACTTGCATTCCTCTCTGTGAATTAACATTCGGGGCCATATGCAATTCATTTTTTTTCACCTTAGTTTTCTCCTACATGATATTTTCACACTTTAATTTTGAGAGTACAGTACTTTTTACACCTGCTTTGTGGTACTTTTTCCATTGTAAAATGCTAAAAAGTTAATTTAAATTAAAGATGAAAAATTATCTCCAAGGAGAAAACTCAGGAGAAAAGATGAATTGAATATGCCCCCATGGCCCATATGCAATTCACTTTTTCACCTGAATTTTCTCCTAGGAGATAATTTTTCATGTTTGATTTATAATAACTTTTTAGCACTTTGCAATTGAAAAAGTACCAAAAAGTAGGTGAAAAAAGTGCTATCAACATTATTTTTAGTGTTTGTTTGCTTGCTGGTGGTTTAAAAGGCATTTTATTGACAAGTTCAAACATTTCACCTTGGAGAAAACTCAGGTGAAAAAATGAATTGAAAATGGGCCCATGTCTTGGGATTCAGTCATTAATTTAAGGATTCAATCGTTAGCTACTTAACTTAACTTCACTACTTAACTTAAGTAGAGAATCCTTATTTTAAGGTTTGCTTGAGGTACATTGCTTAGTGAATACTACATGATTTATCACCATGGTGATAAGAGTAAAAATAGCTCAGAATTGTTTTTTTTAAAGACACGAGACGAGCTTAGTGAATTGTGGCCTATGTGTGTTCCCACATGTAAACTTGTTTCCTATGGGCTGGAGTCCATATGCTCACACACCCTCGAGCTCAAGAATAAAGTAATGATGGAAAAATCCAGCCATTTTTAATTGACTAACAGTTAGGTAAAATGAGTTTGACATTCCGGTCAAATGGAGGGCAGAGAGAACTTCTGAAAGCTTTCCCGTGCGTCGCCGCTCTTTGAACTCGAGTGTTATTAAAAGCCCTATACCTCTCCGAAATTCACCATTCCACTGAGTAATTGAATCACGCTACGCCATCTTCCTTTAAGAGTGGCTCTGTCGTCATCTCCCGGGCTGCATGTCTTCCGCTAATGTAAAATGTCTTTAACCCTAACCGATTCCATTACCGGGGTGGCTGGCCCTTTAATTCTCCCCGACTGCCTAGTCTCGCTCCACCGCTGCCGCCAACACAAATAAAGTGCCGCAAGGTAGCCTGATCATCATTGTCTATTCAGGGCAGGAATGAGATTCTAAAGTCACCCGCAGCAAAACAAAAGATGAGACGAGGATTACTTTATTCCCTTTTAACCAAGGCGCTAATGTCTCCCACCCTGCTTTCCATCACCACGACTTTTTCTCTGTTCACTGAACTGCGATTTTCATTTATTCACAAGCTATGGAATTTATTCTCCGTTTTAGCAGATTTTTTTCTTTTTCAAGACCCTCCCCCCCCCCCCCCCCTTACTTAATCTTTCTTCAATTTCACACATACCCTCCTTCTAGTTCATTGAAATACAGAGCAGATTATTGGCCCTGCTTTGGATTCCCTTTGCGTTCAGCATGCCCCGCTTGACTTTTTCTTAAAAAAAAAAAACATGCATCAGTTTATTTATCGTGCTTTGCTGGAGGATATTCAGCCCAGTTAATATCGTATCCCATTGTTTGCTTATAATGTGATCCATACCTCCGCGGCTTCATTTAATGCAGGGCATTGCATGGAATGAAAGGGAGGAATGGTAAAATACAAAGCGCGCTGGGCTAAGTGCATCCTACAAAAGAATTACGTGGAACTTTATTTTTTTTCTTTTGCACAACAAGCAAAGTGCGTGCGGAGTTCAACAAAGATGCATCAGAACTGTGTAGGCTATGGTTGCTTTAGCACTGTATTGTGCTGCTTTAGAAAGCATAGCCCCTAGCTTTGTTCTTGTGTGCAGAGTAGAAGATTGTTTTAGGAGTAGTTTTCAATCAGAAAATATATTCCGGCACCATAACGTAGTCAGAGAATGATATGTGTGTGTGAATTAAACATTTTTTTTAGTATACAGGTGAACTGTCTCAAGGTGAATTTGGCATGAGGATGCCAATATTAAAGTATCACTGTGGCTAAAATATAATATTAATATATATATATATATATATATATATATATATATATATATATATATATATATATATATATATATATATATCATTCCTCCCAGAGGCACCATAAATTAATTTTCTCCTATGTTCCTGTCGCTTACAGTAGGTAGTAAAAATCTGACAGCTTTTGGACTAGTCCATCTCCTCATGGGGGAGTTTTGAGATTTCCTTTATCCTTTACTTTAAGCACCCCATGAAAATAATCAATACTAGGATGTTAGCCAGCCTGCAAAGGGTGTAACTAGAAATCACAGGGCCCCCTGCAAAACTTTGAATGGCTCCCACCCCAAAAACAGAAATTGGAAAGGCCGGCCAGGCAGGATATGAAAAAAAGAAAAACTTACAGTATAGGTAGCATGGTATAGGTTCTCCCAGTATAGGTAGCCAGGTATAGGGGCCCCCAGTATAGGTAGCCAGGTATAGGGGCCCCCAGTATAGGTAGCCAGGTATAGGTGCCCACAGAATAGCCAGGTATAGGTGCCCCCAGTACTGCCAGGTATAAGTGCCCCCATAGGTAGCCTATTATAGATGCCCCCAGTATAGATATCCAGTTATTGGTGCCCCAGTATAGGTATCCAGTTATAGGTGCTCCCAGTATAGGTATCCAGTTATAGGTGTCCCCAGTATAGGTAGTCAGTTATAGGTGCTCCCAGTATAGGTAGCCAGGTATAGGTGCCCACAGAATAGCCAGGTATAGGTGCCCCCAGTATAGGTAGCCAGTTATAGGTTCCCCCAGTATAGATAACCAGTGATTGGTGCCCCAGTATAGGTATCCAGTTATAGGTGCCCTCAGTATAGGTAGCCAGTTATAGGTGCCCCCTGTATAGGTAGTCAGTTACAGATGCCCAGAGTTATGAGGGGGTGCAGAGGGCACACACAGTGGTGTGGAGGAAAGCCCAATCCCCTCACCTTTGGTTTCCCTTTAGTGCTCCCCCCTCCAGAAATTAGCACAGCAGCAGCGGGAAGGGAGACTCACCCCTTACTTGCTTTAGGTGATGGAGCTCTGCGTGACGCCTGTCTTCAATGTCTCCAATGCAGCTGACTCTATTTCCTGATTAGCGAAGGTAAGGTAGAGTAGTAGAGTCAGCGGCATTGGAGGGTGTGGTTAGTGCATCAGCGGCATGCCTTGATTTGCAGGTCTGGTGGTGGTGTGAAAACAATGACCCACAGAGGTGTCTGGCGCAAATCATGCCAGCAAATTGAAACAACTCGCTGTCAGTCACTCAGTTGGCAGGCATGATCATTAATAAGCTGCCAGCCATTTAATCAATAGCTAATCACTTTCATTTATTTTCACACATTCCATTTCCTAGTTCAGCGGAGATTCGCACATATGGTCCGAGTAATGTTCATTTCTGCTAGCGATGTGTTTTGTTATAAATTAATCAAATTCAATGACCACCACACAGAGCTCTGTTTATCCAGGTCTGAGCACCGATGAGGCGCAAGAACTCCCAAACAGCTGTATGCATGCAGGATTAGTAAAACAATGTAAAACCAATACGCCATACAGGCGCACTGTGTGCTTGAGCGGTTTGCATATTCAGCAGTGGTGCATCATGGGAGATCCTACTTTCTCACATAAAGCTGATTAATTGCAAATACCTTCTGTTTTAAAGCAGACATGACCTCAGAACTTCCTCTCTAATAACATCTAAAAAAAAATTATTTTTACAGGTGATACAAATCCTGCAATAAATCTGAAGTGTGTCTACTTCCTTTTTTCATGAAACAGGTTTACAAATTAGCTGCCCTGCCTCAGCTGAGAGATAAAATTAAAGTTGTAATTAGTCACAGATGAGTGGGAATTAGAAAGGCTAAACTCTCTAAATACATACAGGGTGCATTTTTCTATGTTATCCTTCTGTCCTGTGCAAGAGTTCAGGTCCACTTTAAAGAGTACTTGAGAGAAAAAAAAGGGTTTTATAGATACCTGGGGCTTTCTCCAGCACCCTTCAGGCTGATTGGTCTCTCACCGTCTTCCCACACCACCTGGATCCTCCACTAGGCGGCCCGGTAATCTGGCAAGTCGGCACCAGTCGGCGCAGGTGCAGTCCGGCCACGCGCACTCCCCTGTTGCGCTCCAGCGGCTGGGAGCATTTTGCACCAGCGCAGTAGTACTGCACAGGCACATAACTCTCCCAGCGACATGAGAGCAATGGGGTGCACGAGTAGCCGGGCTGCACATGTGCAATACACCCCGACTCGCAAAATTACCGGGCCACCTAATGGAGGATACAGGAGGCATAGGAAGACAGCAAGGGACTGATCAGGGTTTACCTAAAGAAGGAGGATTCATTCGCCGCAAGTTTCTTTACGCTGGGAATACACGTCTCGATTCTGAGCCATTTAGATGGTTCGATAGATAATTTCCGACATGTCCGATCTCCCGCCCGATCGTTTTGCCGCTCAATTCTGCATTGAACACAATGGGAAAAAATAAGAAAAACTAGTGGAAGATAAGAGAATCACCTGCAAAATCGAGCGGGCAATCGATCGAGCGGGAGAATCGAGTGGCAAAATCAAGACGTGTATGCCCAGCATTACACTGTGCTCAGAACAGATAGAGTTGCTGCTTTTCTGGATCAAGGAGAAACTCATACATTACTTTTTACTACAGTACTCGGTAGAATAAATCCAATTTGACTTATTAAAGTTAATAGGCATTTTTCTTACAAGCCTGTTTTGGCTACAATCTAAAATTACAAATAAGTTAATTTGCGCTGATGAAAATAAACATTTGCTTGGACCATTGTTTATATTAGCAGATTTCCCCCCAGTGTGATCCAAGATAAGAAATCAGAACACCATCTGCAGAGTCTCAAAAGGCATCACCAGAAACAGATCAGCTATAAACCAATTAATACAACAACAGGAGGACAAGGAATTTAGCTGTGAAAAAAAAATGAGAAATGTAAAACCGCAGACAACGTTTCCCCAATAAGCAGCGTTCAAGAGATTAGTAACGTTCTGTAGAATAAGGCAAAATGTCAATGAATAAAACATGACCTGTCAATAGCATTGATATAATTACTTTAAAGTAAACACACTTAAAGTGAACCTGAACTGAAAATAAAAAGTCAAAATAACCATACACAGGTCATACTTACCTCCCGTAGAGTCTACTACTCGATCTCTTCAAAACAACTCTCAAATGACCTGAAGATAAAGATTGTTCACCATCATGGTTTAGGGGAAGGATACAGAAAGCTGTCTCAGAGATTTCAGCTGTCTGTTTACACAGTTAGGAACAGAGGAAATGGAAGACCAAAGGCTCAGTTCAAGTTAAGGCTCAAAGTGGCAGACCAAGAAACATCTCGGATAGACAGAAGCAACGAATGGTGAGAACAGTCAGAGTCAACCCACAGACCAGCACCAAAGACCTACAACATTATCTTGCTGCATAATTGTTTATTTCATTAGTTTATTTTCGCCTCAAGTGTTTTTTTTTTAAGTTTGCCCTGGTTACAGTTTAAACTGAGCCAATCTCTTTCATCAGTCCACAGCACCTTATTTCAAAATGAAACTGGCTTGTCCAAATGTGCTTTAGCATACCTCAAGCGGCTCTGTTTGTGCTGTGGGCGGAGAAAAGGCTTCCTCTGCATCACTCTCGCATACAGCATCTCCTTGTGTAAATTGCGCCCAATGGTTGAACGATGCACAGTGACTCCATCTGCAGCAAGATGATGTTGTAGGTCTTTGGTGCTGGTCTGTGGGTTGACTCTGACTCTGACATGCCCACATTTATGCACCTGCCTAATTTTATTTAAACAATTATTGCTCACTCTCTGTAAATCCAAGAAACTTAATTTCACCTCTCAAATATCACTGTGCGTGTCTCCTATATGATATATTTAAAAAAATTTATCGTAACAACCAACAATTTATACAGGAAAATCATGACGATTAACAAGGTTGCCCAAACTTTAGCACCCCCACTGTATATATATATATATATATATATATATATATATATATATATATATATATATATATATATATATATATATATATATATATATATATTCTGCTATTTGTACTTTTAACTTTATTTAAAACAAACCTTTATAGGAAAGTATCTAAAGGATACCCGAAGTGACATGTGACATGATGAGATAGACATTTGTATGTACAGCGCCAAGCACACAAATAACTATGCTGTGTTTCTTTTTTCTTTCTCTACCTGAAAGAGTTAAATATTAGGTATGTAAGTGACTGACTCAGTCCTGACTCAGGCAGGAAGTGACTACAGTGTGACTCTCACTGATAAGAAGTTCCAACTATAAAACGCTTTCCGAGTAGAAAATGGCTTCTGAGAGCAAGAAAGAGATAAAAGAGGGCCAATAGTTCATAGATTTTAGCTCTGGCATACTTCAATGAATGCATCATTGAGCAAAAATAATAAAACAGTTAAAAAACTTAAAAAGTAGATTTAAACATAAAACAAAACTGTGAAATATCTTAAAAAGTCATCTTTAGGAGAAAGAGGATAGATACAATTGTTTATTTCATTAGTTTATTTTCGCCTCAAGTGTTTTTTAAGTTTGCCCTGGTTACAGTTTAAACTGAGCCAATCTCTCCCATGTTTAATAACCGATATATAAATCTTTGCTGACCTGAGGAGCAGAAATGGTGGTTTCTATATTGCTTTGCTTTTAGAAATTTTGGAACTTTCCCTGCAGAGTTTAAGTTCATGAGTGACATCTGACCACCTGACAAAAATCCCATTCAAAACTTAATAGGACATGAAGCAGCCCAGCTAAGGGAATTAACATCTAGATCAGAATCCAAGTAGGCGTGGCCCAGACAGAGTTGCCTGAGAAGATTGCAGCCAGTAACTGTGGAAGTCTGTGCTACAGGAACATGACTACTGACTAGGTGCTCTGAAAAGTTCTTTATTTGATTTTTATTTGTGTTCGCTAACCAAGTAGATTATATAGCGGGAACACAAACTCGCCGAGTAAAGGTAGCCATACATCTAGCAATTCTGATTCATTTGACAAAGCGATCGACTTTATTGGGAAATCCGATCGACTTCAGTATGGTTGGTGGTGCGTAGATCAGCCCACGCACTGCAAGCGATATCTTATGTGAGTCACCTTCACTAAGCCATTTGACTGATGTCGTGTCTCCACGATCTGAATGCAAAAATCGATTCGGAGTCGATCAAATGACATATGAACAGTAGCCGCTCCCTGTGCGATTGACCGATATCTTGCCTCAATCATTTTTCATTGATTGGGCATACTAGATCCCACTTGATTCTCTCTCATTTCGGTAAAATTATTGAATCGAATGGTTGATCATACAACAAAAATGTTACCTGTATGGCCACCTTAAAGAGACACTGAAGCGAAAAAAAATATATGATATAATGAATTGGTTGTGTACTATGAATAATTACTAGAAGATTAGCAGCAAAGAAAATATTCTCATATTTTTATTTTCAGGTATATAGTGTTTTTTCTAACATTGCATCATTCTATAATATGTGCAGATTACACAACACTCAGCATTCAAAATGATTCTTTCAGAGCAGTCTGTGAAGTAATTAACTCTCCTCTAGCAGAGGAAAAGTAAACAGTTCAATTACAGTTGAGATAATAAAAGTCAGATAACAGCCCTCTCCATGACCAAGTTAGTCAGAGAGCTTAATAGCTTTTTTGCATAGAGATAACAACTGGAGTTTCCCAACTCTTCCTGTACTGGAAACAATTAGACTGATGTATCTGATCTTAATGTTTTATTTCTTAGCTGTACTACACATACAAATCATAATATCATCATTTTTTTTTTCGCTTCAGTGTCTCTTTAACTAGGAGGAGTTTTTTTGCCTGGAGATAGTTGTTATTTATTTATTTGTTATATATTGCCAGAGATGTGGGTTTTACCCACAAGTGTCTGTTTTTATTATGTTTACTCAGCTACCTGTACCAGACTTTCCTTTTTATTCCCAGACCTTGTTATGCAGTAGATTACATGTTACAAAGTAAGGGAAGGAGGGGGAAGGCACAATGGATTTCAGTCTATAGCAACTTAGCAAGCATTCATGTACCAGACAGATGGCAAGAGCCGCAAGAAGCAGAATAGTAAAGAATGTTCATACTGTCTGTATCTCGATCTTAATCTACTGATGTGCGTTCTGTGTCTAGACCTCAATCATTTCACAGCAGAGAAAGACATGGCTTGACGTGGAAGACAATAAGTTAACTGACACGTATCCTACATATGGTCTATTTGCACATTCTTCTAATCAGATGATATCACAGTCAAAAATTGACGCTGGCTTTTCATGGTTCCTTTAGGGCGGGATTGTCCATAAAAAAGCTATAAAATCAAATTCCTATTACCCACTGCTCTGTGTTTATCATGTAGTCTACATCCTGACCCTGCATTGCAAGCATTCACATATAATGGGCAGCACGGTGGCGTAGTGGTTAGCGCTCTTGCCTTGCAAAGCTGGGTCCCCGGTTTGAATCCCAGCCAGGTCAACATCTGCAAGGAGTTTGTATGTTCTCCCCGTGTCTGCGTGGGTTTCCTCTGGGTACTCTGCTTTCCTCCCCATCCCAAAAATATACAGATAAGTCAATTGGCTTCCCCCTAAAATTGGCCCTAGACTACGATACATACATTACACAATATAGACATAGGACTATAGTAGGGATTAGATCAGGCATGGGCAAACTTGGCCCTCTAGCTGTTAAGGAACTACAAGTCCCACAATGCATTGCAGGAGTCTGGCAGCCACAGTCATGACTCAGAAAGGTAAATGTATTGTGGGACTTGTAGTTCCGTAACAGCTGGAGGGCCGAGTTTGCCCATGCCTGGATTAGATTGTGAGCCCCTCAGAGGGACAGTTAAGTGACAAGACAATATACTTTGCACAGCGCTGCGGAAGATGTCGGTGCAATATAAATACTAAATAATAATAATAAATGTGTCTGCTGTAATGAATCTTATCTCAGTCATCCTTGCTCTATTCTGGTACATTGCAAGGGAGAGGGAAGCTCATTATCTCCTCTCCCACATTATTGCTGCTCACTGATTGGCTAAGGGCAGTTCAGTATGACATGAGGATGAGAATGGAAATACACCTTACCCCTGTGCAGAAGCTGCTGAAATACGATACACGCTGTGCTCACATGTGTTTTAAAATTACAAAGTGAGCTAGATATGACAGTGAGCTTTCTAGTACAGAGCTCAGTGGGGGGGGGGGGGGGGGGGGGGGGGGAGGGCTAGCAATGTATACACCAATTCAGACAAGAGAAAAAAAAAGAATAAGAGAGGGAATTGCATCCAGATTGGTTTCAGTCAGAGGCAGTAAAGATGGAAAATGCCTGGAAAATAGTTTTCTCTTCATTTACTGTATAAAATCCACTGCAATCAAAACGTGGACAGTACAATACATATGGCATAGAAGTAAAACAAGTATTATCTACTTATATATGTGTTTTGTTTTTTTTCCTGGGTTAGCATGGTAGTTCCTGCTGCTTTTAATAGTGTAGATGATGCCAGTGAATAGAACTGCCAAATTTAACTACACTCAGATTTTTGCAAAAATACATTTTAAAAATGTTGGCAATCTGAAAGGTGAAACAAGAGTGCGGTTAAAGTGATTTTTTTTAAAGGTTTGATGCTCTATCTATGGAGAGGGAAAGCTCAGGATCCTATAGAGCCTTCCCATTCCTCGCTCTGTTCCCTCGTTTTTGCTATGTCAACCCGTTAAAAGTATACAACCAACAATTAGTCAAATACGGCTTCTGGAGTCTGAGGAATTCTTTGTGTCCTCGAGTGCTTCTGAAGACGGGCAGCTCTCTACTCGCAAATGCGCAGTATGGTGCCGCCATCTTCTGAAAAATTCAGGGACACAAGTGCTTCTGAGGGCTCCAGGAGGTGGCAAATATAGCGCTTCAACTCAGAAACTGAGAGAGGACAGGGAAGGTTCTATGAGATCCAGAACCTTCCCTCTCCATAGGTGAGCATAAGACTTTGTGTCTCTAGGAATGTCATGGGCTTCAATTTGCTATACACTTATACATTTTCGATCACTCTGATCAAATCTGCTTGTAATCGATGCCATGGGTGGCCTGATCAATTTATTGCCCGATCGATTTTTCTCTGGGATGGAAGATTTTATTCAGCAGTGGATCATATTGATGGCCCATAGCATTGCACTGCAGTGAACTGTGCAACACTGTGGTTAGATGGCCTGTTAATAGATGTTATAGCCTTTCCAAACCTCACGCCTGCCGTTATCCCTGCATAGAGTTCATAGTAGCGGAGCTTGGACGTACGCACGCACGCACACTGGGGAAGGAGCGAGGTTTACAGCTACCTTTGGCTGGCAGACGCGCTGATGACCTGGTGCAGTATACTATACGATATGCTCATACCCAAGTGATTACATTGTAAGCAGCTTTGTTAGCAGGGATTGTTGTTTTAATAAACGGAATTACGCTATGTTTTATCCTTACATTGGCTCTAGGAAGTTTTTTACAGAGGCAATGGCTGCCAGGAGTTGAGCTTGTTTACAAGAAAACTGAGGGTGAGCGGCCACTCTATAGCAAGTGGTGGAGGTTCT
Source organism: Hyperolius riggenbachi (assembly GCF_040937935.1). Classification (NCBI taxonomy): domain Eukaryota; kingdom Metazoa; phylum Chordata; class Amphibia; order Anura; family Hyperoliidae; genus Hyperolius; species Hyperolius riggenbachi. The sequence goes on from NC_090647.1 coordinate 62,146,095, forward strand.
CCTGGCTGGGGGCTTTATCACATCATTCGGAAGTGTGTGTTTGTTACTGAGGGTGCTATTAAGCATACGTTACACACTATATGTTGTTTCTTCTCCGTTTTCTTCCCCTATACATGCTATTGAATGAGCCTATGAGGATGTAAAGCGCAGCAGCATTGAACACATAACGTTTGGACTTCCTATACAGAGGACACTGCTTGCAGCTGGGACACTTATCAAGTACTTTTCCATATATTGTGCGCAGCGATACCATTGATCATAGTAGCGGAATACCACCACCACTATTTTGCTCTGGTGCCTCCTGTGCCCAAGTTTTATAGCTTGTAATTGCCGACATAACATGGGTACTTATGGTGGCATAACTACAATTCATGAGGCCCCCCGGGAAAACTTTGATTGGTTCCCCCCCCACCTCAATGTTCACAACCCTTCCCTTGCCGCACCTTGGTGCACTTCATGGCCTCAGGGCCCATTCCACACCTATAACAAGTGTAGCCACAAAATCACCTGATCTGAAAGTCCCCTGTATCAAAGGAAGGCAGTTTTAGAAGTTGGGGCCCCCATAGCTCTGGGCCACCCAGCGATGGAAGGTGATGCGCCCCTCTAGTCACGCCCCTGGGTGCTTATGGTGGCACCTACATTTCCACAGCCATGATCATGCCCATATTCACTATTTTGCACATGAGTCTTTTTGCCATTTAATTAAAAATTATTTTTCAGTTTCAATTTGCAGTCAGCAAAGAATTTTCAAAGCTGTCAGTTATGCAACTATGACAGCAGTGCTCTGTTTAGAGTGCAGACTGCATAGAATCTACCCCCTTGCTGCAGGTGTAATTAGCTGCACATAACAGAAGCACTTGTTGCTTATTTTCAATGCCTGGACTACTGCAGTGACCTGCATCAAACGTTAACAGTCCTATGTGTTAACGCTCTAACCTGCTCATCCATCCCCCTAAATAAAGCAGAACTAATGACCCTTTGATCTTTTCTGCAGTAAAACCTTATCTCAAACTATCTTTCACGGCTTCTTGGATGTTTAAGTGCTTCAGAAAACAGGACTGTATTCAAACCAGTGGGTCGAAGAACTCAAAGAAGCTCTTTTGCATAGCCTTTTTAACTCTTCCTGTACTGGGAAACAGTATGAGACTCTTTTCTTTGCTACTAATGTTCTGTTTCTTAGCTGTATTACACATACAATTCATTATCTCATAAGTTTATTTTCACTTCAGGTTTGCTTTAAGATTTGCAGAACATTAGTTAGCAGCAGGGATAGGCTCACGACTTATCACGAGTCCAAGGCGTAAGGCCTCAAATTCATAATTAAAATGAGCCGTAATTGCCGCAGCTGTGCGGCTGGCAGATAAAGGGTTATTTACCCACAATTCCGCCATCCTGCCTGAGCTCCAAATAGCTTGCACGTGTCCTATTGGACGCGTTGCAAGCCTCTCTACGTGCACTTCCTCTTTCAAGCCGGAAGGAGGAAGTGTGGCGTGGTGAGGCTTGCAATGCGTCCAATAGGACACGTGCAAGCTATCTGGAGCACAGGCAGGATGGCAGAATTGTGGGTAAATAACCCCTTATCAGCCAGCCGCACAGCTGCAGCAATTACGGCTCATTTTAATTACAAATTCAAGTCCTACAGATTTGTGGTTATTCGTGAGCCCATCCCTAGTTAGCAGGTTTACTGTTTTTGTTGTTGTTGTTGAAGCTCCACATTATAAGCATCACAGCTATCACTAAATACAGCATTATTATGATATTATTATTTACTCTTTAAGTTAATGTTAAAAAAAAGTAAGCCTAGATAGAGGATAAAAAGTACAAAGGCAGAAAATCGTTACAGTGGGAACCAGAGTAAGGTCAAAATAATTACACTGACGAATTTCAAATTATAAATAAATCTGGCATAATTAGACACCAAGCTCAAGTAAAAGCGAAGCGATAATTTTTCTTTGTTTAATATTTAATGTTGCCGTATGAAGATGTTAGGTGATAATTGATGCATTTGTTTGCTGCATGGTTTCAAAAGCCTTGCATCAGGAGCTATTATATTACAGGGATTGAAGTGGAGTGTTTCAAAAACTCCCAGTCATTAATCATACATTTTCACCGTTTTCTTTTTTTACAAAGGGCAGAACTATGCAGCAGAAAAGGAATTACCCACAATTCAGGTCAAACGAGAGAAGGGAAATTAACAAATACTTACATCTGAAAAGCATGCGTTCCAGCGGGTAAATGGATTCGCCTTATAAAAAGCCACCTTTTATATTCGGCGTTGTTAGATTGCTTTTCTGTATAATTCTTTACATTGCTACTCTGTTATTTGTTACACTGCAATCAGTAACTTAGCCCAGAAACAACCAATCATTATAGATAAAACAGAAAAAATAGTTTAGCTTGTGTACTGCTATTTGGAGGGCTTTACATCATTATACTTGTTACAGCATTTTATTTGTTATGATTTACCATGATATTCTTTGCAGTGTGACACTTAACTTAACATCGTTATACTTGCAGGGAGATTATATAACAGATAACAAACTCGTTCTTTAAGTGATACCACAGTCTGGTATAACAAATGTGTACAAAACTGCCTTCCACCTCCTGATTGGCTATGTACATGTACAAGTGTGGAGGGTGATCAGACACCCCTATGAAAAAAAAAAAACACAGAGACAACGGGAACCCCAATGGTGCATTATGTCACAATAATAGGTAATTGGTAAAAAATAGAAAAGGTGGTACTCACAAAGGGAAGTTGGATCAGGCGCAATCAACCACTAAGAGCAGGTGGAGTTACATAAGCCCAACTCCATTCGGGTGTCCAGACAGGCTGGGGACGATTGCACTTTAGCTACAAAAACAACCAAATGATCCTAGATGTGGCTGGGCCACAAAGGGCCAGAAGTACACCTCTCTAAAAAAGGGTGGTGAAAAGCATAATGGTATGAGAGTAAGAGGCACCCAAAAAGTATGATAAAACTATGTTAAAAGCAAATAAATAGAAAATTGAGGTGGCTTACCTCAATGAAGACAAATTCATGTAATATTTTTTTTTTCACAAAGGCACTCATATCTCAGCTCACAGCACCATTTGGCACTTTATTCAGCCTGAGGAAGTGGGAATAAACTCACGAAATGCATTACCAGTGCATATTAAATTTCATTTATTACACAAACTTGTCTTCATTGAGTTAAGCCACCTCCCTTTTTCTATTTTATTTGCTTTTAACATAGCTTTATCATACTTTTGGGCATCTTCCCATTGTCATTGGTTATGTAGTTTTCCAACCTGCCTTCGACCCAAAGAAATGTCATCTGATAAAAAAAAAAACGTAATTTCCTGCTGTTACAGTCATCACACTGACCGCCGCCATCTTGTTCAAACTGTAAACACTCCACAACTAATGCTTTACAGCTGTGTCTCTCATCTTATACCTCAAAATTTATGTCACCAATCAGCATGTTGTTGTTTGGTTGGCACAATACAAAAAAAGTGTATTGACAGTCTTCAACGCGAATCATAAAATTACTGCTCAGTATACTCAAGTTTGTCACTTTGCACACAAAAATGAGTTGCCCAAATCACCAAAATCAACTGGTTGTCATATCGTGGGCACGTGAATCCATACCTTCTCCTTTTTTCTGCTTTTGGCCATTGCGTTTCACACAGGCATTCCAGGACGTGATCTGCAAACCATAAAAGAAAAAACTCCTGATAAACAGCACTGCTCTGAGGTGTTAAGTGTCTGGCATGATGATGCTGCTGAGGGAAGTTGTTGATAAATCTCTAATTAGTTTAATGCCAATGTTATGTTAATGTACAGTATTGCATATGGTTCCACTACCCAGCAGTAGGTAGGTGGCTCTTTACAGCCCTTCATTATGCAACACCCATGCCTTATTGCTAGAAGCTTTCACAAGGACTGTGCTTCATTTCAGCCATGTTCTGCCACATACTGCAATGTGTAATGATCAGTGGTGTATCTGATAAACAGAATGAGCTCTATCAGCACAGTAGTCAGTACTTTATTGAAGTGTGATCACACGTGATTGGGTGTACAGTAGTATTCCGGAATACATAAAAGTGATAGCCCTTAGTGACATGGGCTATCACTAACTGAGAGCATGGTCGTACAGGCAATGTCATTTACAGATCGGTCAGTATAGGTACAGGCAAACTCAAAGTCAGTAATCAGGCAATAGTCGACAACAGATCAGATTGGCAGAAGTACAGAATCGAGAGGCAAGAACAAGGTAAGTATTCAGGCAGAAGTCGGCAACAGATCAGATTGGCAGAGGTACAGAATCGTAGAGCAAAGAATAGTCAGAAGAACAGGCAAAAGGTCATGCACAGTAATAAACAATACAATATAATATATTTTCCTGAGCTAAGTGTGAATCCCCGGGGTCCTGCCGGATCAAGCACACACGGATCTGACTAAGGTCTGAGAGCTTTCACTGCGAAGTTTCAGCAACAACAGACAAAGAGCAAATGATCCGCACATCCTTAAATACGAACAGCAATTCACCGAGCCACCCAGAAGGCCCAGCCAATCAGAAGGCGGCCTAACGTCAGCCGACCTCCGGGTTAGCTGATACGTCTCCGCAGCCCATAAAGATGCTGGCGCAGCCGCCCTCTATGACGCATTGACAGACCGGACCTCCCAGGGACCGTTGGGAGGTCCGGAGACGCCGCAGCGATTGCGTCAGACGCGGAAGCATTGGAGGTAATTTCACTACTTCTGACACAATGACTCTAACCAGTGACGTAACAATAGGGGCTGCAGCCCCTGCACCAGGAAGTAGGGTGTGGCACTTAGACATCGGACCTCTGTGGTGGAAGCACAGAGGTATGCTTGTGCTCCTGCCACCACTGCTCCTACCGCCAAATAATGATGGAGGGGGAGCGCTGAGGGGAGAGCCCGAGGTGAGGGGGGGGGCAAATATCTCCTCTCATGCTGTGAACCCACCTGCCCCCCAAAATGGCCCTGAGTAGGCCCCAGAGGGGGGCATCCAAATTTTCACAGGGGGGGGGGGGCAGTGATTTCTAGTTACTGGCTTTAACCATTTGTACCTGATCCCATCCTGTCTTGTTGCAGCTCCAGCCTCTTTGCTGTTCCAATCTCACTTGGACTTCTGATTCATTCCCTGAACTCTAACTGCTCTATTTACTTTGAATATATCTGTATATTTTTATTTATTTATTTATATAGTGCCGACATATTACTCAGTGCTGTACAGAGTATATATTGTCTTGTCACTAACTGTCCCTCAGAGAGGCTCACAATCTAGTCCCTATCATAGTCATATGTCTATGTATATATCATGTAATGCATGTATCATAGTCTAGGGCCAATTTTAGGGGGAAACCAATTAACTTACATATTGTATCATTCCCACTGTGGTAATTGTGTGTTGTGTGGGCCCACTAGACTTACTGTAAGTGTTTTCTCTTACTGCTGTTTAATATATTTCTTTATCGCTTGCTTTTCACTTTTTGTACACATACACAATTTTTTATAAATGCTTTATGTCTATCTGGTCTAATTTTTTTACTTAAAGGAATACTATCGATGTATGCATTTATTTTTAAATGCTGTATGTTGTAGCACACATTAGGACAAGTACTAGGAGCAATTTGATTCCTCACACAGCTGTTCCTCTCAGCTGTAAAATCCTCCGTCAGTTTTGGCGTCAGTGTTGGATACAAATGTATCTAATACTGAGGCTCCTAGAGGGCTAAGACCATGTCTGCACAGGGGAGTTGCTATCAACTCCTCAGTTTATAGTGTAATTATCACCTTGCTGATAGAATCTTATTGATATGGTGGTAAGGGGTTAAAGATTCTAGCAATGTGTGTTTATTACCTTTGCTTCTCTTGACTGATAAAGATACTAATAATGCTAATTGTAAACAGTGGTCTGCCCCTCTCAGCAGCTTGTAAAGTGGATGCAGCCTGGAGTGAATCACCTCAAGCAGGAAGCCAGTCTGAGTGAAAACACAGACTATTGTTAAAGGCTAGTTATATTCCAGCAATATTACAGCTCATTTAGTTACCTGTTACCACCTCAGATCAGCCTATTTCTCCTCATGTCTGCTGCATGCTGTGAGTGACACATATATATATTTGTGAGCTGTGTGACAGAGTAACCAAGCAGCTCAGGGTGACCCAAACTACTATGAGCTGTGTGAGAAATGAATTTTTAAGCAGGGATAGCAAGAGAGAGACCTGGGTGAATAAATAAAGTCCCCCTAGCACTAGTGGTAATGTGTATACTAATATAGAGTATTAAAAAAAAAGTCGTTTCAATCGATAGTATTCCTTTAAATAATCTGCAGGGAAATTTACTTTATCAGAGTTAGCCTTGCATGGAAGTTTTGGTTGAATTTTCCAATTATAGTCTTATAAATACAATGATTGTGGAAGTTGATGTGGAGAGATATCTAGGGCTGGATGAAAGAGAGGTTGTTACATATTAGCCACTTACCCTCCCCCAGGATAAGTAACTACGTCCCTGCAAAATCCCATATCTCCTTGCAGGGACGTAGCTACTACGCCCCTTCCCGCTCGCCTCCCGCACGCTCCCTCGTTACCGCTGCCAATTGTTAGCCTGGAGATCAACGAATGGGAACACAGATCCCGTTCATTCATCTAAGTCCCCATGTGAATGACTGCTGGCTTTCATTAGACAGCGCCGACATTCACAAAAACGATACACATCCACACATTATTTCCTCTTTGAGTAGTAATACTTTGCATACAGAAGCTATGCGCAAGGACATCTTGTAGCCAAATAGTAAAATTACATCTACGCATTCTTTTTTTCATTTTAAAGAAATTTTTTTAACATTTAAAATTAACCTCTTACCTCCCACACTCCCCAATAATGACTCCAGAAAATGTTTGTAAAAGAAAAAAATAATTATACAGTAAAAAAAAAAAAAAAAAGAAAAAAAAGAAAAAAACATTAATAGTTACTTTAGGGACTGAATTTTTTAATATGTATGTCAAGCGGGTATATTACAGTTACTTTATCAATTATGGGCTTGTAATCAGGGATAGTCGCAAAACTGTAAAAATGCACCTTTGTTTCTAAATAAAATATTGGAGCTATGCATTGCACTAGGGAAAATTTGTAAATGTTGCAATAACCAGGACAAATGGGCTAATAAATTGTGTGAGTTTTAATTATGGTAGCATGTATTATTTTAAAACTATAATGGCTGAAAATGAAGAAATAATGATTTTTTTTTTTCAATTTTTTTATTCTTATTTTTTCTGTTAAAACACATTTAGAATAAAATAATTCTTCACAAAAAAATACCCCCAAAGAAAGCCTATTTGGTGGCAAAAAAAAAACACAAGATATTGATTGTTTTGTTGAGATAAGTAGTAATAAAGTTATAGGCATATTAATGGAAGGAGCACTGACAAGTGAAAATTGCTCTGGTTTTTTAAGAGGAAAAACCCTTGGAGGTAAAGTGGTTAGAAAGGAGGCTGAAAATAGGGGGCAACACATGAAAAAGGGAAACTGATGCCAAAGGGAGCTGTTCATAAAAGAGGGGGGCTGCATACTTGGATTATACACATGGAAGAGGGGGCTACACATGGAATGGGAGGGGCACTGCTGCACAATGAAGGAGAGCCACATCATACTTGGCATAGGGGCACAAAAAGTATAAATCCGGACTTGAAGGTATCGCTGCTTACAAAAATATCCTGACCTGCATATTGGCAAAAAAGTGTTAGCAATCAGCTTATTATTATTATTATTACTACAGTGCCATCATTTTCTGTGGTTCTGACTGTAAGAAACAAACACAGATACATAAAAATGCAGACATTGGTACATAATGCAGAGTTGGCAGACGATAGGCATGATAAGTTGCAAATAGTTCTGAGTTGATACAGCAATATGCAAATTTGCGCAGTTTAAAAATGTACCAATCAAGTTCCACCTAACTGGGATTGAACTGGACCATTTTTGAGCTGCATACATTTGCTTAATACTACATCATCTTGGATTTATATTCATCTCATTGATCAACCTTAGCACAGGCGCGTAACAATAGACCCTGCAACGGTTGCAGCCGCAGGGGGGCCCAGAAGCCACAGGGGCCCCGTCCTGTGAGACTGACAACTAAGGGCAAGGAGAGAAAAAACTGTCTGCTCTCTGCACAATTGTTCTAATGACTGCATCTGGAATCATACAAAATTTTGCAGACAACGATTTGTAGACAGTCCCTATTCAATGTGCAGCAGACTCTTCTGTACAATGTCCAGCCCCCAACCTCTCTACCCCTCCCCGAGTGCTCTGTCCTGGCGGAAGGGGGCCCCATCCAAAGTTTTGCAGGGGGGCCCAGTGATTTCTAGTTACAACCCTTCCTTAGCAGACAGTACAGTTGCTATAGTGACAAATATATAGTGATTAACAAAATGTATAGCTACTTACAAGAAACATAAGAGAGATAACTCTGCCCTTGTGAGCTTACAATCTAAAGTAATAGAGACAATGGGCTTGATTCACAAAAGAGTGCTGTTAGCATGGACGTTTTCACGCAAATTTTCGCGTTTGTGCAAATGTGAATTCTCGCGCGAAATCATTATCATTTTCGCGCGCAAACGCGAATTTTAGCACAAAAACGATAATGATTTGGCGCAAAAATGTGTGTATGCGTGCGAAAACATTTAATTGTGCATGAAAATTCGTGATCGCGCACAAACTCGAACATTCGTGCGAAAACGGCCGTGCTAACAGTTAGCACTCTTTTGTGAATCAAGCCCTATGTGGCAATACAAAAGGTTTTCATCCAGGCTTGTTGTGTTTTTAGATGATATTCAGAACTAGCACTGCTGGGACATAAGCTATAGGCGGAAAGGCCCAGGTTAGGTTGTACACTTTTCAGGATATGTGCATTTTAAGGGTGCACTTGAAGGTTACAAGGTTTAGAGAGTGCCAAATGTGTTTTGTAAGGGAATTCCAGAGTAGGGGAGGGGCTCGTGAGAAATCCTGAATCTGTCAATGTGAGGAGGTGATTGTAGGAGATGATAGTAGGTGGTCATGTGCAGAGTGTAGGTTGCGTTTGGGATGGAATTTAGAGACGGGCAAGGAGCTGTACCGGGCGAAATAAGAGATTGAGGAGAGCTTTGCAGTTAAGAGTTAAAAGTTTGTCATAAATAGGCCCCGGTGAGACTTCTCTACTCTTCACTCTGTAAGTTGCTTCGCGTAAGCGACAACTTTCAGCCTCAGAAGTTCCGAGTTTGACATTATTTGTAGAGCAACTAGCAGTGCTATTTTTAAAAGCTGAAATGAGTGTATTAGCAGAGTTTAGTCTACGGTAACATGCATTGATGATCTGCTTAAATGCTCTTGAAGAGGTCATAAAAGTGCTCAGGAATGTAATGTGTTCATCAGTCTTGCGCCGGGATTATTTTTCCTACTAAAGATAAATGTATATTTCTATATTCCTGGCACAGTTAGTGCTCCTCATAGCTTCAGAGTCCACCTTGATGAATATGAGTCGATGTCTTCAGAGCGGCGCAGGATTGCACTCGGATAAGGTACTTAAAACTGATTGCATTGGAGAAAAATCATTGCAGACCATCCATACCGGCTCTGTGCATCTATTACGGTCTTCTTCTGGGGAAATTCATGCCCTGCTAGTGGCTTAGTTTAGTCTGTTTTACTTTTATCAGTTATCTGAGTTCTCCGGATGTATTTAAAGTGTACCTGTACCTGTAATTAATGAACAGGGACTTCTTTTATTTAGGTCACGTCCACGCTATGTGTGGTTCTGTTGGTTGGACACAATGCAGATTGTGTGCGATAAGCATAGTAACAGAAAAGTCCATTGACTTTCATGTTACTGTTCGTAGTACAGCTGTGTGTTCCCATGGGTGATCTCAGCAGGCCCCTCAGCAAAAATCCACCAACTGGGCCCCCTGCTTTGACCCAACTCCTACCGCCTCCCAACAAGATCTTAGTGTGTGCATTTTATTATTTCTACCCCCCCCCCCCCTCCTGGCACTGAGGGGGCCCGGCCCTGTGGCAAGGAGAGAAGAGAAACAGTAGCGTTAAACATTATCTTCATCCAGCTAGGGTCAGTTTAAGGGGCCCTAGGCCCTGGGGAAAACCTAAGCAGGTGAGCCCCCTTCCCACCCCCTTCACTGATATCCCCTCACCCTTCCCCACTGATAAACACTACACTACACTCTGATAAACCCCACTGCTCTCCAGGGCCCCTGCACATTAGTTGCATTAACCTCCCTGGTGGTAGTCCCAAGCTAAGCTCGAGCTAGCCGCCTGTAGCTTTATGCAGAGTATTGCGCGCAGTGGGCATTTTTACTCACCTCCCGGGGGATCCAGACGTCGGTAGCCATTCTCCTTCCTGTCCTCCGAGGCTCTGAATCACTCTGGTGAGATTGCCATCATTGATCTCACCACAGAGGTACAGCGGAGGACGGAGGTAAAATAGCGCTGGAGTCCAGGGAGGTGAGTGAGAGCAGGGGCTGCTGCAGAGACTCTGGCAGCATGATTTTTTCATGATTTCAGGGTCTGAAACACTTTAAAAAGAACCTAAAGTCTGGAAATAATCTCTCCGCCGGGGGGGTTAATCAATCACCTGTCCTGGGGGATGGCAGCTGCACCATCTGTGCTGTCTTCAGCCACGCTGTCTGCCTCTTCAGCGCTCAACAGAGGCGTTGAGCTTTGTACCAGACCTGTTTGAGTTTGTGCTCCTTTTTTATTGCCCCATGAAGCGGGAGATGCATTGCACTTGCATTTTCTGGAGTATACAAGTAAATCTTTGTTGTATTTGAATATACACAACACTTGTGTGTGTCTGCTTGGAGGAGGTATGTCCACCTCTGCCTCCTCTCATTTTAACGTTTTTAGAATAGTTTATCCTTTTTTGGGCCTCTGTCTGCATATATAGTTCTCTATTCGTGTTATGTTTAAACATGCGCTGAGTCATAGAGAAGAGGCAGACAGAGTGTCTGAAAACTGCACAGACAGTGCAGCCTTCGCCCACCGGGACAGGTGAGTCAGTGATTAATGCAGCACAAGGCCAATTCCTGAAACATTTCATGCTGAAATCGATTGGGAATTGGCCTCCGGTTTATGATGGCCAACAGATCTCCTAATCGTTATTGGCTTGTACTACTGAGTTTACAGTAGATGAATATTTAGAAAGGTTTATAACTTCCTGTTGTGTTAACACTAAGCACTTTTTATCCAGAGAGAATCCAGCCATTCTGTTGGTTTTAAAATTAACTCCGTTAGTTAAAAACTGTTATTCAACAAACCTGCTTCATTATGTATCTAGCTATAATACTCAAATAGCATTGTCAGATAGTTGTCTTCAGAGGGGGTATAAAATAGGGTAAAACTTTTGAAACTAACTATAACTTTTCAAGGACAATTTAAAATAAATCCTTTCAGTTCCCAGTTCAGTGAAATTATAGAGTTCTTTTTTAAAGCATACCTGTAATGAAAAAAAAGTTAAAAGTTAGATACTTACCTAGGCAACAGGAAGCCTCTGTATGGTATAACATGTTCAAATAAGGTCTCCACATGCCCACTGGACCAAAGTCTTCAGAAAACGCCATGAACCGAGCTTGCATAGTCCTTTCTTATGTATGCTCAGTCCTGATGTCCTTGTCTACAACCAGTACCATGATTAGAAGAGCAGAGGGACCCTGTGCTGGACTGATGGATTGGAGGAGGATTCGGGAAGGTTTGCAGTTTGCATAATTCTCGTTACATGCACATGCACAGGAAGTTAGCACAGGAAGTTAATGAATATACTCCATGGTCACCATACCCTTTCTATTAGCGTTCTCAATGATCGGCATGTGACAGCAGTATTTATAATTTTTCATCCATACTTAGAAACCTGCAGGACCATGGTAGAGCACAGCAGGTTGAGGAGCGTATCATGACTTCTCTCCTGAAGCCTTTTGTGACCACCTAATGGAACGTGCTTTAATGACATTGCGTCAAGTTTATTTCTTGCCACAAATGCCGTCCATGTGGTCTGGTTCGTTGTTGTGAAATTAGCCATGGATAACTAATATTGCTTAATTATAGTGCCTATTACTCCTGCATTCATGAATTATCTAATGGGTCGCAACATCTAACTTGCCGAGCCATTCCTGCTGGAAAAAAGTGACTGTTGTAGATGTAATCATAGATAAATGGCAGACGGATTTATACGATAATTACAGAGGTGCAGTTTGTATCTTAGACAGCTGATGTAATGTGGACTGGTTGGATATTCTTCAGGTTCTTCATTATTCCCACCATGGAGATCAGTGTGATTCTGTGATTTAGAGAGCATTTCAAATATTATTGACCTTTGATGTTTCACTTACTAATTTCGTTCGTATTTTTACAGTGCTGATGACGCCACTGCAGTAGCTTACAGAAACGACTGCAGTGGCTACAACAGTTCCCAATAAAAGGACCCTCATAGTACCCACGCGTACGTAATAAAAGGCCTCCTGGAAAGTTGGGCACCCAGGGAAGCTGATAGTAGAATATTGGTAAATTCTCCATGTGAAGCTGTGTAAGCGCCCTTTACTGCTTGCCAGATGCTCCTGTTTCTGTACAGGGTGCTTGCAGCCGGCTGCAAGCGTCCAGCACTTGTTACAACCACTGCATGAGCATCCGAGTCAGCTATAGCTGGCCCTGGACGCTACATGCAGCTGACTTTTTCACCGGCTGCACTGCATGTCTACCGCTGACATGCATGCAATGCTCCCAATCGGCTGCATTGTTTTGCAACGGAAGGGTGTTTCACCCCAGCAAACATTGAGTCTTAAAAAGCCCTCACACAAAAATTCTACCTGCATTTCCAAGTGGGAAGGAAGCCTGCCTTAGTCACTATTAGTTAATCACTTAGTTTTGTGTGTAAAATATTGTGTTTATAGAGAGCATCCTGTTCTTACTGTAAGTTGGACAGATCTATGAGTAGGTCATACTCCTCCTCTGCTATGTATCAGGCTGTGCTGTTGAATTATTTAGGTAACTGATATATTCTAACCATCCTGCTCCAGTCCACTCGGATTTCACCATTTCCTCTATCATTATGTTGTCGTTTTGTCTTGAATGGTTGATGTAATTTACGTTTAAGTGGATCCAAGATCAAAAGTGGAGTCGTCACTAAGGCCCCGTTCACACTTACGAACCGAAAATGCTAGTGATTAGCGCTAGGCGCTAGCGTTTTGCAGCAGCTTTTTTTACTCTATAAACGCGTTTTTAACTTTTTATCACTGTACTTTTTTCACAATTTTTGAGTGGTTCGTGTTTCCTTTTATTGCAATTGGGATCATTTAAAAATCGTGGAAATCGCTGCAAGTACTGCATTTGTGTTTACCGCAGTCACATTCTCTGACTCTGCCTTCTTTGATTGGTTCTGTGATTGGGGTAAAATTAAAAAGTTGTAGTAATGCGGTATTTCTGCAGAAATCCAGTTTCTGATTTCTGAGGAGTCTTTTTTTTTTTTTGGTAATTTTTTGCATTCTCTGATTGACCGAATACTTCTGAGTTGACTCTGCATTCTCTGATTGGTCCAATGCTTCCGAGTTCTGTGACTGGGCTCAAATTACCGAGTTACGGTAATTTGTTATTTCCACCTAAATCTGATTTCCATTTTCCGATTTCTGAGTTCCTATAGAAAATGGCGATTTCCGATCGAAAATGCTGCACTTTTAATTCTGCAAAATCCAAATGAGCATCCCTAAGGGCTCTTGGGAACACTTCTCCCAGAATAATTTTAGGTTTTGCATTTGCGTTTTACAGGCTGTGTTTGGCTTTTGCATTTTTAGTTTGCATTTTTGGTTTTAGTTTTGCCTTTTTAAGATGGTGAAAGGCTGAATTTGATACAAGAACCCACTTATCATAAATGTTGAACAGTGGGTGAGGTTTAGCTAGGTAGTACAGTTGTACTTTATTTATAATTCTGCTGGTGCAGTAGCGAGTTGTTGTTTTTTTAAGCTCAAAATCTGCTTTAATAAACTATTATAGTAAACCATTCTCGTATCCTCTGCCCTCCTTGTTCTAATCTTCCATAAGATGGGGATTATTATTATTATTATTATTATTATTTAGTATTTATATAGCGCCGACATATTACGCAGCGCTGTACAGTGTATATATATCTTGTCACTAACTGTCCCTCAAAGGAGCTCACAATCTAATCCCTACCATTGCCATATGTCTATATTATGTAAGTACTGTAGTCTAGGGCCAATTTTAGGGGGAGCCAATTAACTTATCCGTATGTTTTTGGAATGTGGGAGGAAACCGGAGTGCCCGGAGGAAACCCACGCAGACACGGAGAGAACATACAAACTCTTTGCAGATAGTGCCCTGGCTAAGATTCGAACCAGGGACCCAGCGCTGCAAGGCGAGAGAGCTAACCACTACGCCACCGTGCTGCCCATAATCAGACGCTTTGCTACGTTGAGCATATGGAGCATAAATGGTTGAATTATTTTGTGTTCCTATTGTAATTGTTTGTATAATGAATTACCTGATATTTGACATTATGCCAGAAAGTGTGTAGACTGAGGCACTCCTACCGGTTAAGAATGAAATGAAATTACCATTGATGCTGTTGATACAATTTTATTACTGTCTTGGGATGCTGCTGTAGTGACTACTATAGGGTCAGGGGTGTTACTAGAAGGGAGCAGCCTCTGCAATTGCAAGTGGGCCCAGAGCTTTGGGGAGCCCCAGCTGCTAACCTTCCATTCAAAGCACGAAAGATACATGGTGAACAGCTCTACAGATCTCCAGATACCTGTATCTCTGCCGGTGCCCAGTCTCAGCCGGATTGCTCTAACGGCTTCACTGATATTCAAGCATACGTTAAAAAGGGGCGCTGGGAAAAAAGGGAGCGGGGTTTTAAACGATAAACATGGATAACGTTTAAAAATATATTGTACTATATTTCGTTTAAAAATAATGTTTTACAAAGTTATAAATCATTAAATAATGTACATGAAATCGGCAATTGTGAAAACGTTAATCTTCCGTTTAAAAAGTTAAATGTATAATAACGTTTAAAAAAAAATAGTAAGTAACCCTCCCTGTACCTACCCCTAACCCTTGACCCCCGTATTGGTGCCTAAACCTAAGACCCCCCTGGTGGTGCCTAAACCTTTGACTCCCCTGATGGTGCCTAAACCTAAGACCCCCCTGGTGGTGCCTAAACCTAAGACCCTCCTTAGTGATCACTGTATTGTGTGTAGAATAATGTTTTAGAAACAGTAAGGGATAAAATATATTACAATTTACGTTACGTACTGATCGCTTTATTTTGTGAATAATAATGTTTTACAAACAGTAAGGGATAACATTTAAAAGAATGTTTTATTGAAATAGGAAACGTAAATCATCACAAGCAGTTATAAAACATTAAAAATCTTCGGGCGCCGTTGGAAAACGTTATTATTCTCGGGCGCCCTGTTTTCCTGTTCGGTGCCCAGTAAACGATAATTATTATAGGAGTGAATGGCGGCGCCCGATTTGTCCACTAGCCTCCTGCGCCCTTTTTTTACTGTTATTGATATTCAAACCAAAAAGAAGAGACGGCACACAACTGGCTGCAAAATTACTTGCTTGTATTCAGCGAACACGAACACTACATGTTACGGATGTGAACCACCCTTCATCAGGTGTAAAACCTGATGAAGGATGGTTCACATCCGTAACATGTAGTGTTTGTGTTCGCTGAATACAAGCAAGTAATTTTGCAGCCAGTTGTGTGCCGTCTAACCTTCCATTCCTCTGATTTGCATCTACACTTGTTATGGGTGTAAAAATCATGATGGCTCGCTTGTTTTATGATTCTTGTGAGATGGGCCCCCAGGCCCTGAAGGGCTCCAAGGGGAGGCAGGGGAAGGGGTTTGAACATTGTGGCGACCCAATCAAAGTTTTGCTGAGGGACCCCATGAATTGGAGTTACGCCACTGTACAGGGGTAAGCCCCAGGTGGCCCCAGGTAGAGGGTACTTAGGATCTTTGAGATCTTTTCTCTCATTAGTATTGCAGATGTATCCCCTTCAGTAATCCGTGCCCCAGGGTAAACACATATGCAGTGCCAGACTCCTCCCCCATGTGACATAAATCCTGCCCACCTTCCCCTTGCTGGTGTGATGATCGCCTCTGTGGTGTCCGTTCTGCTTTTAGACACTACTGCAGCCAGGCAATGCTGACTGCTTTCATATTGAGCGTCCTGTTCATTTGCAATTCTTGCACATTCCGTTATGGCCTGACTTGTTCTTCTGCATCCAAACACTATGCTGTTTGCACAGTTATGCAGAGTTAATGAGATGCAGTTCTTCTTCTCAGCTTGCAGTCTGCAAGCTAAGTTAATGCAGATTGATCTATTACCATTTGCTCTTCTGGCTTTTTTTCATGTCCGCTTCTGATTGGTCGCTGCATGCATAAAAGTCATTTCCTGGGTTTGCTCTGTGCCCGTCATAGTTTCAGTCAGTCTAGGCTGTTACTGGGTCTCTGAACACTGTGAAATATAGTTCCTTGTATTGTTACTTTCTAGTTCAGTTCTTGTGGAGTTACGTTATATATTCCCCACGGGGACATATATATACGTACTCCTTCTAGTATAGAGTTGTAGTATTGTATTGCCTAGCTTAGTTGCTGTATTGCTTCAGATCTAGCTAGTCTTCCTGATTTATGTTATATATTGGTTTATCGCCAATATATACATATTCTAGTCAGCGTTTGTTATTTTGCTAGGCTTGCGTCATATATTGGTTCAATGCCAATATATACGCATACTAGCACGTTTATTATTTTTCTTATTGCGTTTGCGGATTATTGTATCACATTGATAGCTGTAATTGTAAATTCTTTGTGATACTATTGTGTGATTTATCTGTGCTCTTGTACTCTGCTTTGTGGGTTGCGCCAATCTCCTGAGGAGGAGCGGCGAATCCTCCCAGTCCTGTTCTTGCGAAGTAAGCCATCGCTGCAGTCGCGATTGGCTGCTTCATTCCTGTCTGTCCTGTCTGTGGATGCTTGCTGTCACTGTGGCAGCGACTAGTTTAGCAAGCATTCATTCTGTCTTGTCTTGTGGGTTGCGCAATCTCCTGCGAAGGAGTAGCAAACCTTTCCAGTCCTGTCCTTGCGAGGTAGCCATTGCTGCAGTTGCTACTAGTTACGCTCCAATCTATAGTCCTGTCTTGTATCTGTCTGAATGTTTGCTATCACAAAGGTAGCGCAACATCGCACTGCGCTGCCATTGCGTTTACTCGGAAGCCCAGAGCTGCAAATGCTCTGGGCAGCCTCTGTAGCCTCTTCCATTGTCCTGCTCTTAGCCTTGTTGTGCTGGGTGGTCAGAAAGTATGCCCCCCCCAGCATTACAGCTGGCCTGTAAGATTGCACAACACGGCATGGTGGGAAGGATTTGTGGCATTTTGGAGGAGGAGCATGGGGCTGTCCCAGGATAACTTCCTTTCATCCTGTCATTAGAGATGGTTGGAAAATGTCAGAAGAATATCAATTTCTGAGTTTCCGATTGGAAATGGGCTTACCGCAGCAGAAATCAGCCTCGGAAATCAGTATTCTGCGGAGATACTGCATTACCACAATTTGGAATTTTTAGCCCAATCACAGAGCTCGGAAGCATTGGACCACTTACAGGCTGCAGAATTTTTCCATGGAAATTGGAATACCATGGAAATTTCAGACCAATTACAAGACTCTTTAAAACTCGATAGTATCCGAGTCTTGTGATTGGCCTAAAATTTCCGTGGTATTCCGATTTCTAAGGTAAACTTCTGCATTCTCTGATTGGTCCAAAACTACTGTGTATTTACGAATTCCAAGTGATGTCATTGGCCTAAAATCTGATATTTTAGGCCAATAACAGGACCTGGAAACACTCAGTAGTAATGGACCAGAGAATGCTGAGCTTACCTTGGAAATCGGATGCTACTGAGTTTTACCGAGTCTTGTGATTTGTTCTGAAATTTCCCCTGAAAAATTCTGCAGCCTGTGAGTGGTCCAATGGTTTGCCAATCAGAGAACTTGGTAGTGTATCAAAGATGTCCGCATAATAGTGAATGTGCCAAAAAATGTGCGTATTTCACAAAAACAAATTAAAAAAAATATATATTAAAAAAAAACCTTTTCCGTGGAAATAGGTAATCATAATTGGAAATTTTGATTTCCGTGGCAATCGGTGGAATCGGCATTTGCGATAATTGTAATTTAAATCTGCATTTCCGACCAGCCATACCTGTCATGGTGTATGAATTATTGAAGGGCACGCCCTCCCAATACTAATGAGGTAAAAAGAAAAATTGGCTGCATTACACTCTAATATATAGTGAGTTCTGAATACATGTTTGAAAGCAAACCTGTGATTCAGTGTTGGATAAAGGGGGACAGAAAGAGGTATGAAGGGGGTCACATAGGCAAATGCAGGGGGGATTACAGCTGCCCAGAATCCCCCCTCAGACCAGGGCCGGTGCAGTGTCTGGCAACAGGCACAAGTTGAGACACCAGAATATCTACAGGCATCCTGCAGATCACAGCACTGCCCCCTTTCTTCCCTGCTATAGTTGACTTTGGATGTAGCAGCAGTGTGTGTACAGAGCATGGAGCAGCATTGTGTGTACAGAGCATGGAGCAGCAGCGTGTGTACAGAGCATGGAGCAGGAACGTGTGTACAGAGCATGGAGCAGGAGCGTGTGTACAGAGCATGGAGCAGCAGCGTGTGTACAGAGCATGGAGCAACAGCGTGTGTACAGAGCATGGAGCAGCAGCGTGTGTACAGAGCATGGAGCAGGAGCGTGTGTACAGACCATGGAGCAGGAGCGTGTGTACAGAGCATGGAGCAGGAGCGTGTGTATGGAGCATGGAGCAGGAGCATGTATACAGAGCATGAAGCAGTAGCGTGTGTACAGAGCATGGAGCAGCAGCATGTGTACAGAGCATGGAGCAGCAGTGTGTGTACAGAGCATGGAGCAGGAGCGTGTGTAGAGAGAATTGAGCAGCAATGTGTGTACAGAGTATGGAGCAGGAGCGTGTGTACAGAGCATGGAGCAGCAGCATGTGTACAGAGCATGGAGCAGCAGCATGTGTAGAGAGAATTGAGAAGCAATGTGTGTACAGAGCATGGAGCAGGAGCGTGTGTACAGAGCATGGAGCAGCAGCGTGTGTAGAGAGAATTGAGAAGCAATGTGTGTACAGAGCATGGAGCAGCAGCATGTGTACAGAGCATGGAGCAGCAGCGTGTGTAGAGAGAATTGAGCAGCAATGTGTGTACAGAGCATGGAGCAGCTCTGGGGAACTTAACAGAGTCAGGTATGAGCACATCCCTGTGCCCTGCTGTGTGAATGCTTCACTTCCCCTTCATTACCAATGTCGGCTGTCCTCATTATTATCTGTATCCAAACTGCTCCTCATCAATCCCACTGTCCGTCGGTTGGTCGGACAGGTAATTCCATTATGTGTACCAAGCATGATGTCCTACCATATTATTATACTGTATTGTACGTGGCTGAGGGAGACCTTTCAAAAATTCCCCCTTAAAATCCTGGGTTTGCCCCTGGGTTAGGAAGGCAGAGGTGGTGGTACAGAGGGGAACACACATAAGTATCTTGCCTTCTCTCCATTGGACCTTCTGTACTTAATCATAACAGTGTCCCTTCAAGTCAGCAAGAAAAAACAGATTCATAAGGTTGAGCTGGCATCTTTGTGATAAAGGTAAACCACTTGATTGTTACTACACTCTGATGCCCTAAAATATAACCTGTATTGTCTCTCTTTTAAAATGGATAGCGAGACAAGCAGATGACAAGGGTGAAAAGGATCAACTTAGGAGATATGAGGGTGGTTAATAACACAGTTTGCTGGTTCGCATATACTTCTACTAGTCACAAAACTTCATATGAGTTGGGTTTCTCACTTCAAAACAGAGATGATCGTAGTGAGCCAACTTCCCTACGCTGGAACTACGCTTAGTTTTACGAAATTACGCTTCGCCAAACTACAGCTTCGAAATCAAAGATTCACTACATGTGCATTTCATAGACTACGCGTTAAAATACACAATTACGCGATGTGCGAAGCATAGTGTATGCGGACGCTTATGCCGTTATGCGGAAAAATTTCCGCATCAATCCGCCAAATATGAGCATGTGTGAATTCTGATATGCGTACATTCCACCTTCTAATGCGGAATTGTATATGCATAGAACAATGATCCGTACGTGGAAAAATAGACGCGCTTACTGCACGCATATCGCAATACGTCAACGATGCATAGCGGGCGAAGCTTCGCCTAGCGGTACTTCACTACGCATAAATGAGTAAGTGCAGTTTTGAAACTTTGCCTACGAACTACGATGCGTAGATGCGAACTACGACACGTAGATTCGCACTGGCGTAGTTTCTGCTCATCCCTGCTTCAAAAAAAGTTTTGCAGGCTCACAATAGCCAGAGAGCGAGACTCTGCTCTTTTGTAGTTTCAAAGTAATCAGCGCACATCACTGTTTGTGACTACATAGTTAAACCCCCACAATACACATAGGTAACCCCCCAGCAATTATCCAACATGTTTCGCTACAAGACAGGCTTCGTCAGGGATACAACATTAGTACGCTTTCTATGCACTATCACTCTGTGTATTAATGGCGTATCCCTGACGAAGGGGGACTAATTTTGCAGTCATAAAAAGTCAATGAAATAGGGTTTGTGCAATTGCAATCATCTGAACACCTGCAGTGAGATATTATTATTTAAAATGCAGGTTGGCCTTTCGGGAACAGCCTGCTTTAATTTATGCTGCTTATGGGACTTCCTTTGAAATTCCTCCCAGTACCCCATTTTTTTGCTTCTACAACCAGCTGTGATGGCAACTGTTTCTCTGTTTGCAATCACTGATAAGCTGAACTACTATAAAGCGTATTTCACATGCAGGATGAGAGATTAATGAATTCTCTAAGGATGGTCTCGCTGAAAGGTAGAGTAACGAGGGCTGTAATAATTGTATCATTTATGCCCCCACCCTGCACTCAGAGCCTTTCTGCACACGCTGGATCCCCATCTGCACAGGCACTTGGCGTAAAATAGATTCTGTAGCAGTTAAATCTTACATTTGCTTGGAGTCTAAGAGGCTACGGCACTGAAGCAAAAGATTTATAAATGTGAGGACTCCGTGGACTCTTCCATTTGGTTTTCATCTCCTATTGATTTGTTGATTTACTGTAATAACCATGATACTATTGCATTCAGCTGCACAGTGCATTATCTTAAAGGGTGCAGACTGGGGAGACAAACAGAAGCCTCCGCTGTGAATAGGCTGTGCTGTGTCGGCTGACACGTCATCCTTCACTGGCTGGTTTTCTGAGCATTTCATTATAATGACATTTGTGAGATTACATTTACACAAAAAAAAAACCCACCAATGTTATGAATTCAGGCTTACTACAGGACATGACTTGCTATTCATTCATCTATTTTCAGACCACTTAGCACTGTAGGAGCTGTGTGGAAGCATCATTATGAGATCAGAGTAGACCTCTCTTTTTATAAACATAAAGAATTATTCTTGGATTCCAGGAACGTCTTAAAGGAACTCCAAGAACTTCTCATGGGCATGCCTTTAAAGAGACACTGAAGCGAAAAAAAAAATATGATATTATGATTTGTATGTGTAGTACAGCTAAGAAATAAAACATTAAGATCAGATACATCAGTCTAATTGTTTCCAGTACAGGAAGAGTTGAGAAACTCCAGTTGTTATCTCTATGCAAACAAGCCAATAAGCCCTCCGACTAACTTAGTCGTGGAGAGGGCTGTTATCTGACTTTTATTATCTCAACTGTTCCTGGACTATTTACTTTTTCTCTGCTAGAGGAGAGGTCATTACTTCACAGACTGCTCTGAAAGACTCATTTTGAATGCTGAGTGTTGTGTAATCTGCACATATTATGGAATGATGCAATGTTAGAAAAAAACACTATATACCTGAAAATAAAAGTATGAGAATATTTTCTTTGCTGCTAATCTTCTAGTAATTATTCATAGTACACAACCAATTCACTATATCATATTTTTTTTTCGCTTCAGTGTCTCTTTAAAGAGACTCCGACCAGTACTGCAAAGCACTTAAAGATGCATACCTTTCTGTAGCTTGTGCTCTCCTCTTTCATTTGATGCCTGAATCGTTCTATACCAAATAGTTTCCATTCGATTTCAACTTAAAAATTGCGGATACCATCTTGGCTATGTTATAACTTCCGGGTCATCCCTGTCTTCTCTGTTAGAGAAGTGCATCACTGAATGAAGCAGGAAGAGGAAGTGACACACAAGAGGCTCCTCCAGAGGGGTCATAGAACGACTTTGTTGGAAGTCATCTGGCTTAAAGGCATGCCCATGAAAGGTGTTCGGAGTCCCTTTAAAGGGAATCTGAAGTGAAAATAAACTTATGATGTAATGAGTTGTATGTGTAGTACAGCTAAGAAATAGAAGATTAGTTGCAAAGAACGGAGTCTCATATTGTTTCCAGTACGGGAAGAGTTAAGAAACTTCAGTTGTTATCTATGCAAAAGAGCTTCTCTGAGCACTCCGACCCAACTTAGGTCGGAGAGAGTCCAATTTTCTGAAGCACATCAAAGAAACAGTGAGAGGCAGCTTCAGATGAGGTTTTACTGCAGGGGAGTTAAAAGGGTCATTAGCTCTGCTCTGTTTCATTGTTTAATTGAAAGTGTGTACCAGGCTCTAGGCTTGAAATTCTTCACTAGAAACAGCACTTTACTGTCTGGTGCACTGAAATCCAGCTTAGTATATAATATGGATAGGCAGAGGTGTATCGTGGATATGGAAGGTATGGACTATGACTTGGGCATCATGCTTGTCATACTAGTAGGGTTGCAGCAATATCCCCTACAATCAGTTGGAAGGGACTGGAGACCATCATAGGCTTCATTACCTAAGTACTGCTGATACGAGGGAGTACCATAACGTTTTCACTATTACCTGGAATTATTTCAGTGTCATCATTGGCCCCTAAGAGTAAATCAGCTCATTGTATCATTCATTCTTTTACAGATTGTGCCAGAAGTGACTTAAAGGGACACTTAAGTCAAACAAAAAAAATGAGTTTTACTCACCTGGGGCTTCCAATAGCCCCCTGCAGCTGCCCGGTCCCCTCGCCGTCTCCCTCCAATCCTCCTGGCCCCGCCGGCAGCCACTTCCTGTTTCGGTGACAGGAGCTGACAGGCTGGGGACGCGAGTGATTCTTCGCGTTCCTGGCCACAATAGCGCCATCTATGCTGCTATAGCATATATGATATACCATATAGCAGCATAGAGGGTGCTAATGTGTCTGGGAACGTGAAGAATCACTCGCATCCCCAACCGGTCAGCTCCTGTCACCGAAACAGGAAGTGGCTGCCGGCGGGGCCAGGAGGATCGGAGGGAGACGGCGAGGGTACCGGACAGCTGCAGGGGGCTATTGGAAGCCCTAGGTGAGTAAAACTCATTTTTTTAGTTTGACTTAAGTGTCCCTTTAAGCATGAGATGTAAAAAATTACCCCCCCACCTCCTAGTATGTGTAGCTCCTTTCCTTTACCCATATCCTGTGCCTCCTCCCTTGCCAACTAACCAGTCACTAGGGATGCAGTTTAAACTCTTGCTTCAGTTTTTCTAGATTCACCATTGAGAAAAGGTCTAGTTAAACATTCACAGCAGGCAGGGAGAAGTTAGAGGTTGGCACTACAGTGGCATGACATATATGACTCACCGTTGGGGACATGCAGTGGATGTAGATGGACTGCAAGCACACCCCTTCTTACAAACCTCTTCAGCGTGCTCAAGCTGTGGAGTTTGATAACTAGCGAATAAAGGTAGAAGGAAAGCTAGCACTGCTGCGAATGTTCCATTTATTTGCTGAAACATCAATAGTGCAAAAAGTACAATATCAAGAAAAGCTGTTATTGGTGATGCACATACCATGTGAGAAGAGGCGTGGGTGGTGGTGGGTGCTGGGCACAGGATGCCTGACGGCCGTTTCGTGCCAGACAGCACTTCTACGGAGGCTACCAGTTTATGTTCTCTCCATTTCCTCAGTCCACCTTTGTCTCCCAATCAAAACTGGTACCTTTTGGACTCTTCGGGAAGTCCTCAGGAGCCCCTCAGCAACTCGTGCATGCACAGTATGGATCTATTCATCTTTAAAAGTACTCGGGGCACAAATGCTTTCAAAGCTTTCTGAGGAGTCCCAAATAGTTATTCAACTGAGCTGGTCGTGGTTAAATAATTTCACCGGGGACAGTGGTGGGTTGAGGATCAGAATCAAAGACCGAAAAGGCTCTATGGGTCCTGGATCCTGAGCCTTCCGTCTACATGGGTAAGTATGTAGCTCTTTAAAAAAAACCGTCATGTTTACTTCAATAAGCTCCCTGTGGACACGTTTAATTTTCACACCACTTTAGGGACACTTTCAGGCTACCTTTTTGTCTATGAAGGCAAGTTACACTACAAATTCCACTATAATAAACAGCACTACAGTATAAAAGGCGACAAACTGAATCAAGATTCAATAATAATTTTACAAGCAAGTCAGACACAGAACATTTACATTATATAACATTTTTGTCAAAGCGCCATAGCTGGTGTGCTCAGTAGGCATGTTAGGAAGTCTTGCCCAAGAACTCCTTACTTACTCAATAGGGGCTGATTTACTGAATAGGAAGAGCTGTGAATTGAACCCTGGTTGCCTATATCAGAGGCAGATCCCTTAACCAGTACACTATCCAGCATTATTGCTATCAGGCATTACCTTGTTATAGAGAGCAGCGCCGGCGCTGTCATTTTCGACTCCGCCAACGTACGTAACTGCCTCTGTATTTTCCCTCTCTATGTGACACTGAGACAACATGTAAATCTATGTTTTCAGCTCTTATGTTTACATTAGTCGCTGTGCCCAGGGCACATTTTCTTTCTGTCTTCTTGAAATAAATTTGTTTTGCTGAACGCTTCATCTTATTTTTTTTACATTTTCTTTTTTTACGCTCTGCAGTACAGGAAACACAATTGTTCTCTTAGAGTTCAGCAGCATTTACGGTTTGGAAAAGCACGTTTATTTCCTGAGAGCGGAGAACGATCTTGCTGGGGAATCTTGCCTAGGAGAACGGGACTAATACAGTACACACATTTATTGGTGACAATAAAAGTCAAATTTAATCAAGGAAGTTGAGGAGAACACACAGAGCGCGCTACCGGGTCTGCCAGGGAGCTGATGTTGCTAAGTGAGGTGAGCTAAAAATAGTTTGGCAAATAAAAAATTTAATAGCTCAGGGAGCATGCGATGATTCAGATTGCGGTGTAACCTGGGGCTTGTCAGCGAGCGAGGAACTAGAAGTCCCATCATATCATGACTGGCTAGCAGCTGCCTGTTCATACAACTCCTATCTGTCACATGAGAAAGAAGGACTTATATTCAGGATGTAAAACCCCTTTCCAACCTACATGTTCCCTGCATATGAAGCATGCAGTAGGTAGAGTGGCACATGGAGGAGGGATTATGAAAAATGAAGGCTGTTACTTAAAAGGAACCTAAAGTAATTGAAACAAAAGCCTATTTAACTTACCTGGGGCTTCTACCGGCCCTTTGCAGCCGCCCTGTGCCTGCCCTGTGATGAACTGATCCTCCAGTCCCCTGCAATGACCCACTTTCAGTTTCGGCAACTGTGAGTTGATGGCCAATGTGCCTTGTCGCATGCGTCCTTGATCGTACTCCCATCGACGGGAGCATCCTGCGCATACACAGTATGACAGTATGAGATTTTCTTTTTCTGCACCACCTTCAGTCTCCGAGCACCGCTAATTACCCATACAGCGATGGGAGCTGCAGCAGCGCTGTACTGGGGACAGCCGTGTGACACGGATGTCCCCCTGGGACACTAGAGAGTGATCGGCTCTCATAGGCAGAAGCCTATGACAGCCGATCGCCATGATTGGCTGGCTGCGGGGAGGGAGGGAGGGGGAAAAAAGAAATAAATAGACATATTTGTTACAAAATAAATAACAAAAATATTTATAAAAAAAAATAAACACAGAGGGAGCGATCAGACCCCAGCAACAGAGAGCTCTGTTGGTGGGGAGCAGAGCCGGGACAAGGTCCTCCAGCACCCAAGGCTGAGACACCAAAGTGCGCCCCTCCATTCCTCCCACCCCAGCCATCACACACTGATTGCTATTGGACTAAGAGGTGCCACAGGGCCCACAACCTCCCCAACATCTTAATATCTAGTTATATGGCTTGCAATCACTGCCATGTATCCCCTTTTCTTATCTCTTTCTGCTTCAAACACAATTAGGAATGACAGCTGAATGAATTCTGCGGCCCCTCTTACACTGCGCCCTGAGGCTGGAGCCTCTCCAGCCTATGCCTCGGCCCGGCCCTGGTGGAGAGAAAAGGGGGAATCACTTGTGTGCTGTGTTGTGCGGCCCTGCAGCTTGGCCTTAAAGCTGCAGTGGCCCATTTTACAAAAAAAGGCCTGGTCTTTAGGGAGGTTTAACACTGTGGTCATCAAATGGTTAAAAGAAAATAAATTTGGCAGCCTCCATATCCCTCTTGTTACCGTTGTCCTGTTTCCTTACTCTAAATATGCCTCTCACACTGCAGCTGTCTTTGGTGGATTTTGAGGTTCCACATCAATACAGTGCTTGGGGCCCCATGTAAAACTTGCACTAGGACCCTACGCTCCTTAGTTATGCCACTGGGTAGAAATCTCCAATAAAATGTGCTGAATTCATTTCCCTCCATATAATTGACCTGAAAAGAGCTCATTCTACTTAGTAAATCTGGAAATACAAATATGACAACTTTATAAAAACTAGCGACAGACCGACTCCATCCAAGCAGCCCTTTTTTTATAGCACAACTCATTTCCTTTTGATCACAGGAAGCAAAATAACACCTATTTATCATTTCTGCATTGAAAAGTAATTTTAATTACTTCAAAAGCAATTATCGCTTCCAGCTCAAGGTTAATCCTCCGGGTATTTATTCTGCTTTTTTTCATAAATACACACATGCCTTCTATTCATCTCTCTGCACCCAGCCTATCAGTCCACAGTGATTCTGTACAGAAGGACTTTTATTTAGCAAACTGTTGGTGTGTTTTGTTTTTTATTTTACATACTTACAAGCAATTTGCGTGTAGAATATGATAGCTTTTTAAAAGATCTAATTTATGTTGTTTTATGTAGTATCTAGTGGAAAAAAAATCAACTTTCCTGAAAAAACATCACCCAATGAGTAAGCTGAAAAAGTTTATTGCACATAGAAACATGGCAACACGTTTCATAGGTATAACCCGCTTCGTCGGATTGTGAAGCGGTCAATGCCCTATGGGTAATACACTTTTATCAGCTTACTCATTGGCTTAGATTCTTTCAGGAAAGGTAAGCCTTCCAGTACATTTTCCTTTTTAACAAGAATGATTTTTTTAAGCAAACGACTGTAGAAGTGATTTTGCATGTACAATGTAATTTTAAAAGATCTAGTTTATGTAGCTAGGATTTCACACGGAAAGCCATATTAGTATTATCTAGTGGAAAATAAGTACAATTCAACTTTCCTGAAAGAACATCAGCCAATGAGTAAGCTGAAAAAGTTTATTGCACATAGAAACGTGACAATGCGTTTTTCGGGTATAATCCGCTTACTCGGGTCGGGAATCGGTGAATGCCCTATAGGCAATATACTTTCTTCATTGGCTTGTATTCTTTCAGGAAAGGTAAGATCTCCAGTACATTTTTCTTTTTAACAGTAAAGTTTTTTTTTTGTTTTTTTTAAGTAAACTATTAGTAGTTTTTTACATACCTGAAAGTGATTTTGCATATAAAATATAATATATTTTTTAAAAGATCTAGTTTATGTAGTTATGATTTCACACAGAAAGTCATATTAGTAGTATCAATAAATTATTGATATGTGCCATGTATTTTGTTCATATTGATTGATCCGCAATGAGCCTGCATGTAATCATCTTTACCGCTGGCAGACATGGAAAAAGTCAAAAAGTCAGACAGCACCAACTGTCATTATCTATAACCACACCCCCTAACAATGGGATAGGCTAAAACGTTTTTTTTTTAAAAGATATACATATGCACAGAGGGAGATACTGGTTGCTTGGCAGTTGGAAACAGCTGTTATGTCCCACAATGTAACAAGTCTCACAGCCACACAACCCCCCCCCCCCCCTCCAGATGATGATCTATTCAAGGAAAGGTAAATATTTCTATCATTAACCACTTAAGTACCAGCGGTCTCTGACCCCTTAAGGACCAGAGACCGCTGGTACAAGAAACGGTGGAATAACAACGAATACCAATGTATCACCACACATATCCGCTGCAATAGCCATCCACGTCGCACACCGGGAACCTCAGCCACCCACTCTACCGTCTCTATGACTTAGACGGGTCAGGAGCTAATGAAAACGGCTCCTGCCCCCATCACAGGGCACTGCCATTATAGAGACGGCAGAGCGAGTGAGCTGCGGTGGGGAGACAGCGGCGAGACCATTGGGAGCGACGAAAGCAGCGAGAAGGCGCGGCATCGGTTTATTGAAATCTACACCCTGGCAGCAAGGTAGCCATCAAAACAAGGCGTAGATTTCAATTAGCACGGTCCTTAAGTAGTTAAAGGGGGTATCAGCCTCTGATTGGGATGCAGTTCAATTCTTGCTTACAGTTCCTCTTTAAATCAGTGCTGAACAATGAATAGAACATTATTGGAATAGCTTCCCTCAGCAGCATATAGTCATTATGAGCTGCTACGCACAGAAGGTGTGCTATCCTAATAAATTCAGAACTCTTTGGGCTCGATTCACAAAGCGGTGCTAACCCAGTTAGAGACTTTAGGCGTGATAACCATTGCACCATGCTGGTGAAAAGCCAGTTTAGGCGTGATAAGTTTAGGTGTGATAAGTTTAGGTGTGATAAGTTTAGGCATGCTAAGTTTAAATAAGTGTAGATAGCGTGCAAAGTCCCGCACGCAAAGCAGCGCCATTAAACTCTATGCGATGTGCACCAGACTTTGCTAGCGCAAAACTTTTGATCAGCTGTGCACTGCGGTGCTAACGCAGTTGGTGCTTAAACTTATCATGCCTAAACTTATCACACCTAAACTTATCATGCCTAAAGTTATCACACCTAAACTTATCACACCTAAACTTATCATGCCTAAACTGAGTTTAGGCATGATAAAGGGCTTTTCACCAGCGTGCTAACTGTTAGCACCGCTTTGTGAATCAGGCCCTTTGTACGCAAACCTAACTGGCAGCTAAATATGGTCCATCTGTACACCGCAACCCACATGAGCAATAAAAAGGGGCTGGCTCGAATCGGCAGACAAGATTAATTGTGTGTCCGCGTGTGTGTACTTAATAATGCTTGCATTTTTTGTGACAAATCCCTGTGCAGCCGTGAATGGGTAGTGTGATTAAATGATATGCACAGGCATGCTCGGAGTCTACGCTAGCTTTCCATCTTGCTGGATTCGGACCCCGCCTGGGAATAAGACTTTAGATAAACAGACTCTTCATGCTCACTCTCTCGTCTGTCTCCTAACTTTGTTGTGACATTTGGCCAGATGTGCATCGAGCTCGTAGAATTTACTTAGCCCCGTTGAAAGGAATATTTATTAAAAAGCATGGAATAGCCTCCTTTGATAAGCCCGTTATTTATTATCTCCAGCGATGTCCTAGTTTTCCAAGCAACACAATGTAGAAATTAGCAACAGTGCGCCGCAGGGCTGTTGTGCTTCCGCGGTGCCTGCCGCGCTGCACACTTTCTTGGGATCGTTCCAACGTGGGAGCTTTTCAAGAAGTCAAACTCCAGGCAAAACGTTGTGTTCAGCAATAAATAGATAAATTGCTATTTATTTGTGTCTGCCTATGAGGACTAGATCATCTCCTTGAAGGTAAAAGCAGGGCTGGTGCTACCATTAAGGCAAAGGGGGCCCCGAGCACTACTGGACCTTCCCTCCCAAAATTTCTCCCACCTTTTGCTTCTCAGGGCCCAGGTGCTGTTTTTGGTGGGATTGCAACTCACCCGTAATGGCGTGCTGCTTCATTTAGGGCTTTTTCAGATCTGAGCTGGTTTTCAGTGTTTTGACACAACGGCAATAGATTGCGTTAACCAAGGTAAAATGAAAATCCATAGACTCTCATTGTACCTTTAACAGGGCCGGATTTACAACCCAGAATCCTGTTGGCACAGGTATCCTGGTGCCCTAAACTCCGCCCCTGAACACAGGCCACACCCCAAGTAAAGTATTCTGAACTCTAATCTCTGCCTTATGTCACTAACTGTCCTTAGAATCTTACACTCTAATCACTGTCTCATATCATCCTTAGTGTCATGAGACTAGGATCAGGGTGTAAGTGCCTGAGGTCAGTGATATGAGGCAGGGATTATACTGTAAGCTCCTTAGGTCAGTGATCTGTGGAGGAGGGGCCACCTCTCGCATATAAGGCGCCTGTAGGCACGTGCCTACAGTGCCTTATGGAAAATCCAGCCCTGACCTTTCACATCCAATGCTGCATTTTGGTGCATTGCAGTTCGATGCTCCCGCTAGCTTTTCATTGTCCGGCACCTGCGTTTTTCCATCGGGTTAAGTAGAACTACCGCTAATCAGTGTCACACCGCAGTGTCACACAGTGTCACATAATGGTAAATCGGATGTGCACATGTTGCCTAATGTGAAAGAGCCCTTATGCTCCCCATCTTATCCTCGCTGGCTGCCTCTTCTCAGTGACACATTGCATATCATTATGCACAACATGCACCGGGTCACCAAGGAGAGGCCTCCCTAAGAGGATGAAGGTGGACAGCACAAACGGAGCAGTGCACCGGGACAGGTGAGTTCAGAGCTGCCACTAATCGTGTCAGGGCCCCTGGAGGAGGGGGTGGAGGGTTTGAAGCAGCAGATCCATGATGTGAGTCAGATATATTCCTTACTGAAGTGCTGTCATTCCCAGTTAAATTACAAAAGCGGTCGGCAGTATCACATTTCTTTGTAGCCACGTCATCCAATGGCTTGCACAGTAAGAAAAGACAACTAATACTGTAACCAGTTCAGTTTCTAGGCTAAAATGCACCCAGGGCGAGGGTGTAAAAATTGCGCCCCCCCCCCCCTAGGTTAGATAGGTAGGTGCCCCCTAGTATAGGCTAGATTAGACAGGTGCCCCCCAGAATAGGTTAGATTAGGTAGCTGCCCCCCAGTATAGGTTAGATAAGGTAGCTGCCCCCCCAGTATAGGTTAGGTAGGTGCCCCCCAGTATAGGTTAGGTAGGTGCCCCCCAGTATAGGTTAGATAGGTAGCTGCCCCCCAGTATAGGTTAGATTAGGTAGCTGCCCCCCAGTGTAGGTTAGATAGGTAGCTGCCCCCCCAGTGTTGGTTATATTAGGTTGCTGCCCCCCAGTGTAGGTTAGATAGGTAGCTGCCCCCCCAGTGTAGGTTAGATAGGTAGCTGCCCCCCAGCGTAGGTTAGATTAGGTAGGTGCCCCCCAGTGTAGGTTAGATAGGTAGCTGCCCCCCAGCGTAGGTTAGATAGGTAGCTGCCCCCCAGCGTAGGTTAGATTAGGTTGCTGCCCCCCAGCGTAGGTTAGATTAGGTAGCTGCCCCCAGTATAGGTTAGATAGGTAGCTGCCCCCCAGTTTAGGTTAGATTAGGTAGGTGCCCCCCAGTGTAGGTTAGATAGGTAGGTGCCCCCCAGCGTAGGTTAGATTAGCAGCTGCCCCCCAGCGTAGGTTAGATTAGGTAGATGCCCCCAGAATAGGTTAGATAGGTAGATGCCCCCAATAATGGAGGGGGGAGCCGCAGGGAGGGCAGCCCGACCTCTCCCGACCTCTCCTCTCCCGGGCGCCCTCCATGCTCCCCCCTCAGATGCAGAGTCCGTGAGCAGCAGGGAAGCGCTGTTTACAACTCACCGGCTGCCTGGCTCCAAGCGCTGCTCTCTCGCCGCTGGTCTCCTCTCTCTGTATACATACTGATACACGCTGCTTCCGGCTACAGGAAGCAGCGTGTATCAGTACGTATACAGAGAGAGAGAGGAGACCAGCGGCGAGAGAGCAGCGCTTGGAGCCAGGCAGCCGGTGAGTTGTAAACAGCGCTTCCCTGCTGCTCACGAACTCTGCATCTGAGGGGGGAGCACGGAGGGCGCCCGGGAGAGGAGAGGGAGGGAGAGGTCGGGCTGCCCTCCCCGCGCTCCGGCTCCCCCCTCCATTATAGCGCCCCCCTCCCAACAGCGCCCCGGGCGGCGGCACGCTCCGCACGGGGCAAGAAACGGGGCTGACTGTAACTTCAGCACTTTCAATGGTAATGTTCAGATTTCTTATCATGATGATGAACAGTGACTGAGCGGAGATGATGATATTCTTTTTGCATTCATTTTAGTAAAAATAATGTTAAATTCGACTTTCGAGCCAAAATGCCATTGATAATAATTTTGTAATACGTTTGTAATCTTTCGCTAAAAATAAATGATTTTTTTGTGTTTTCACAAATTTTTGCCATATTGCCATATACAATGTATGTTTTCAAAAATGTTCTCAAAATCGAGAATGCCATTTTCGAGGCAAAAATGACTTTGGCAAAAATTTGCAAGCAACACTGATGATGGTTCATTTTCAATTTCTTTATAGTGCCAGTCAATAAAGCTTTATATGGGGGGGGGGCACGGCACTTAGGTTACCTTTGCCCCGGGGCCCCATCTGAGTTTGAGCCAGGAGTAGAAAGGGGATCACCTGAAAACATGTTGTGTATTGCTGAGATTTGATAAATGCAAGTTTAAAAGCCACTTGAGTGCCTCCTTCTTATCCGTTAAGCAGGAGTGTAACTAGAAATCACTGGGCCCCCTGTGAAACTTTGAATGGGGCCCCCCAGCTGTTGTTGCTGGAGGAGGGAGCGATGATGGATCCCCTTCCCCGCTTCTGTTTGTGCCTGCTGTTCCCCCTTCTGCCGCTGTGCCCCTTCCTGCCCTAAAAATGGCTATGGAGTGCTCCAGAGCCGGGCCCCCCCTCAGGCTTCTTCCCTTAAGGGCCCCCCTGCAGCTGCATCCCTTGCAGGGTCTATTGTTACACCCCCGCCATTGAGTTTGAACCAACCCTGAGCAGATGCAAAGTTTTGCAAAGTTTTGGGCTAAGAGTATTGCTATGCTATTATCGTAAGCCCACTTCCCTCCCAACCCCACCTTCCGGGTCTTGCAAAAGCTCTACTTACCAGAAAGGATCTGGCAAAATTCCTAACATTGGCCTCGATTCATAAAGCATTACCTCATGCGGTAATGCTGAAAACAGCAGACTTTACCGACCACTTAGCAAAATGTCAATTCATAAAGGCTGTTACCACATGAAAAGCTGACATTACCGACCAGGGAGCTAAATTACCGACTTGGCTGCAGTTACCGACAACACATGTCAGTAAATTGTCAGCAAATGTCAATTCATAAAGCCTTCAACAAGTGGTAAGCCTGGCGGTAGTTACCGACACCTCTGGTGAGGTCTTAACAAGTTACCGACAGCTCTGACAGCTCTGATTAATGCAAAGTGCAGAGATCCGAAGTCTGTTTAATTCATCTGTGGAGAGAGCCAGAGAGCCCTCTGTGTGAATCATTTCAGCAGGCAGGGAAAGACTGTGTGACTCATCTGTCTGAGTCATCAGTGGGAGAGCCAGAGAGAGCCGTCTGTGTGATTCATTTCTGCAGGGCAAAGAGGGAATCGGGACACTGCTCTACTCTACCGCTCAATGGGCTGCGGTAATTTACCGACCTCCAAGGGCAGCTGGGGAAATCTTTATGAATTAGCACACAGACCGGGAAAATACCGAGTGCGGTATTTTCCCGACAAGATTTTGTTTATCGCACTGCTGTTTATGAATCGAGGCCATTGTTTTTTGCCATAAATGTTTGGCAGAAAAAGCTTTTTTCCCCATGCTGCACCGAGCATTAAGCAGGAAGTAGTGATTACGCCAACTAAGCTTATTGATCTACCCAGAATTCAGCTTGGAAGCTAGAGATACACATCTTTCTACCATAATATTAAAGTAACAAAGGAGAGTGTGTTTCTGTACAGCACTTAAGAACTGGTGAACGTGTCCATCTACCTAACAGCCATGATGTATAGATTTACTTTTAATGAGTCTGTCTGCTTTCCATTGAACACATAATGCTTACTCGCTGTTACAATATTGTCTTCAAACGTGTTATACAGTTTTATTATAGGCTGAAGAAAGGAAAAAGATTTCCCCATTGTCTGGCTATTACTGTGTGAAGGCTGTGAACTGCTTCTCACACGTCAGTGTTCAGTAGGTACAGACAGAGCTGTCCAGTGTGCTGCTAAATTTACTATTTTGTAACTGTTAGTGTGTAAGTTTGATTTCCTTTCATTTTCTCTTGGGCAGTATTAAGCTGGAGTTACAATCTGGCAATAACATGCAATGAAAAATGTTTTCAATGTGTCATTTCCAACAGTTAGCCTACTTGTCTTTATCTCAAAGTATGGCCATTTGCGTAAAAATCACAAACCCCCATCCTAGGTACAAAATTAATTTGGTTGAAAAAAACAAAACAAAAACATTCGTCCATCAAGTCTAACAAAGAAAAAAACTAATAAACAAATGAGTAATAATTAGGTACATTTATGTCCTGCGTCCTCATATATCCCAGTTGATCCAGAGAAAGGCAAAAAAAAACTTACAAGGCTGGGGGCGTTAAACCTTTAAAGTGGAGTTGAACTCACAGATCCTCTCTGCTCTAAAAGATACGCAACAGCATACTCTTTAAAGAGAAACTGTAACCAAGAATTGAACTTCATCCCAGTCAGTAGCTGATACCCCTTTTTACATGAGAAATCTATTTCTTTTCACAAACGGATCATCAGGGGGCTCTGTATGGCTGATATTGTGGTGAAACCCCTCCCTCAGAAAACTGTGAGGACCATGGTCCTGGCAGTTTCCTGTCTGTGAACCTCATTGCATTGTGGGAAATAGCTATTTACAGCTGTTTCCAACTGCCAAAAAAGAAAGCAGCACCTACTTAAAGAGGAACTCCAGCCTAAACAAACATACTGTCATTAAGTTACATTAGTTATGTTAATTAAAATAGATAGGTAATATAATCTCTTACCCACACTGTTTTAAAAGAACAGGCAAATGTTTGATTTCATGATGGCAGCCATCTTTTTGGTTAAAAGGTGGTGACAGGAAGCATGAGACACAGTTCCAACTGTCCTGTGTGCTGAGCACCTCTCCCAGTTGCTAGGCAACATGAATAACAACGTAGGAAATCCCATCATGCTCTGCACAGCATCAGGGAAAAAAAGCCCAGGCTTTTTTTGTTTGATGGGTGGAGCTTAGGTAAAAATGCAGCTAAAAATGAAGCTTTGGTAAGAAAAACAAAGTTCTGATGCTGTGAAACTGTTAAAGAAACATCAAG
Source organism: Hyperolius riggenbachi (assembly GCF_040937935.1). Lineage (NCBI taxonomy): Eukaryota > Metazoa > Chordata > Amphibia > Anura > Hyperoliidae > Hyperolius > Hyperolius riggenbachi. Next base: position 62,181,592 of record NC_090647.1, read on the forward strand.
CCTTTTCAGTTCTGCTGAGTAGAATTTTAGTCCGGAGGTTCACTTTAAACTGGCATCAACTGCCAGCAGTAAAATGTCACCATGTGATAAATGTCAGAATATAAATCAGAGAGAGGAAATATTTTGCAATGGGCAAACACTGACTAAATCATTTATACACAATTATTGTAAAAGTAAATGCACTTTTTTATTACATAATTTTCACTGGAGTTCCTCTTTAAATTTCTTTGTTACAGCTGATAAAAATTCTAAAATAAATCTGCACTGTTTCTACTTCCTGATTCATGGAGGCAAACAGATTGTTAACATCCTGTGCTTTCCAATGAGCTTATCTGCCATCTCTGCCATGGCAGTCAGGTGACACAGGGGAGGGATCAAATTGAAACTTGTGATTAGACACAAATGAGGGGGAATTAAACAGGCTAAACTCTCTAAATACATACAGGGTGCATTTCTCTATGTTTTCCTTCTGTCCTGTGCAAGAGTTCAGGTCCACTTTAAAAAGGAAAAAAAAATAATTCTCGACTTTAGGTGGCAATCCCTGGATAGGCCGTGGCAGGCGCAGTACAGGAAAACTTTGTACTGCGCCTGCACAGTAAGCTCCAGCTGACATGCGCGGGAGTGAGCACGCGCGTGGCCATGGCCATGCAGCCGCACTTCTTCTTGTCTAGTTAAACAAATAATTACACCGGAACCGGCAGCGGGGAACGGCGCATCGGAAGAGGATGGCGCGGGACATTCCAGCTGCAGGGGGCCAATAGAAGCCCCAGGTAAGTGGCAGTTTTTTGTTTTTTAAAAAGGTCAATAAAACCCCTTTAACCTCAGTGGTATTGACTATGTCTGAAGCTGCTTTGCTTGTTAGGTATTGGCCTTGATGACAAGAGCCTCAGTTTTGTCAGCATTGAGTTTAAAGGACAACCGAAGTGACGTGTGACATGATGAGACAGACATGTACAGTGCCTAGCACACAAATAACTAGGCTGTGTTCCTTTTTTTCTTTCTCTGCCTGAAAGAGTTAAACATCAGGTATGCAAGTGATAATTTCTGTCTGGGTTGGGACTGGGTCAGACTAGGTCAGACTATAGCATAACCCTCACTAATAAGTCATTACAGCCATAAAACACTTTCATGTCATTAAGTGGCTTCTGAGAGCAGAAAAGAGATAAAAAAGAGTCAATAATTCATATACTGTAGCTTCAATGAAGGTGTAATTGAGCAGAGACAATTAAACAATAAACACTTAAAAACTAGATTTTAATATTTAAAAAAAAACCTGTGGGATATCTAAAAAAGTAATTTTTAGGAGAAGGAGGATAGATACAATTAGTTTTCTCATCAGTTTATTTTCACCTCGCATTTCCTTTAAGCCAGTACATTCCATTCTCTGTTATGTATGCAAATTTTACAATGGAAGCAACAATTAAACTGTTCTTTCCATGCTGATAACAAACACATGTAAAAGGAAACATAATGGTTTTAAGTTTACTGCCTAGTAGGAAATGAGAAGAAATAAAAGTTAGAGAAAGAACTGTCCAGTAACTTCGGCACTCTGGACAGTTCTTCCTGTATCTACTGAACAACTGAAGCATAAGTAGCAGTTCACTGCCTTCCCACAGTAATAACCTGACAATGGGGAAATCTTCTTTCATCATCAGTCTATAATAAAACTGTATAACCCATTACAAGCTCCTGTTGTGGCAGCAATCCAGCTTTATGTTCTCAATAGAAAAAAGAACGGCTCATTAAAAGTAAATCTATACATGGCTGTTAGGCGAACTGACACCGACCCATGTTTTTAAGTGCTGTACAGAAACATGCTCTCCTTGGCTGTTTTACCCTCGTGGTTAAAAGATATGCATCTCCAGTTTTTCAGCTAAATACTAGGCTCGGGGTGTCAAACTCAAATTCAAAGTGGGACAAAATTGTACACTGTGACCTAGCTGCAGGCCGACTTCAATGCCTACTGGCCACTTTCTGCCCTTATACTGTAAAGTTCTCTGGTGTCTAGAGGCTCCCACCCTCCCCTATACAGTTTCCTAGTGGTTAGTGCTTTCCCCCTACCTCCCTATATGGCTTCCCTGGTGTTCTAGGGCTTCACCTCCAATATAGCTTTCCTGGTGGTGGAGAGTGGGCCAAACATAATGCAAAGTGGGGAAACCAGTTGAGGGCCAACTTTAATGGCTCCGATGGCCAAATTTGGCCCCCGGGATAGAGTTTGACATATATGTACTAGGCAGATCGATGAGCCTGGCCTGTTTACCACTACTTACCGGACATTACTGATTGCAGCTCAAAAATAAATAAATAAAAATGATTGGAAAAAAATGAATTGCTTCAGCTGATGCGGTGCTGTTGACATGTCCATGGACGACATTATATTGGAGTTTTATCATATAGGTCTGGGACACGCCCCTTATCTGCTCCGTAGAGGTTAGTTAGGCATGTTATCACAAGCTACCTGGTAGTTTACAAAGCAGTGTGCTACAAATAATCATCACTTGAGCAATGCTAGCTGCTGCCATTAATGAGACAATGCTGATCAATTGTGACTCCTGGGCCCATATGCAGGTAAAAATGGAGGGTTGACTTTAGGGTTACATGCTGCATGGGAGGGTTTTTTGTGTTGGGCATTAGTGGGAGGGTTTTGGGGTTTGGCATCGGGAACCTTAGTCAGAAAAATAAGGAGTTTAGCTTACCTGGGGCTCCCACCAGCCCCCTGCAGCTGCCCTGTACCCACAACATCACTAAGGCATCCTCCAGTCCCCCACAGCACCCCTCTTTCAGGTGACTTGGCGAGTCGATGGCCACTCTGCATGTGCGGCTGTGTGCGTCCTTGATCACGCTTCCATTACTGCGAGCATTTTGCGCATGCACAGTAGAGATTTCCCTGTACCTTACATGGGCAGAGCACTCCCATCAATGGAAACGTGATCAGGAGGCATTCGGACCGAGGCCACACATCCAGAAGAAAGAGCTGCGGGAGACTGGAGAATTGCTCTGTGACGGTGTGAGTACAGGGCGGCTGCAGGGGTCTGGTAGAAGCCACAAGTAAGTTAAAGAGGAACTCCAGCCTAAACAAACATACTGTCATTAAGTTACATTAGTTATGTTAATTAAAATAGATAGGTAATATCATCTCTTACCCACCCAAAGAACAGGCAAATGTTTGATTTCATGATGGCAGCCATCTTTTTGGTTGAAAGGAGGTGACAGGGAGCATGAGACACAGTTCCAACTGTCCTGTGTCCTGAGCACCTCTCCCAGTTGCTAGGCAACGTGAATAACAACATAGGAAATCCTATCATGCTCTGCACAGCATCAGGGGAAACAAGCCTGGGCTTTTTTTCTTTGATGGGTGGAGCTTAGCTAAAAATGCAGCTAAAAATGATGCTTTGGTAAGAAAAACAAAGTTCTGATGCTGTGAAACTGTTAAAGAAACACCAAGCCTTTTCAGTTCTGCTGAGTAGATTTTTAGTCCGGAGGTTCACTTAAAGCTAATTTTTTTTCCGATTTAGGTTCACTTTAAGGCCAAGCATCACTGGGTATTGCCAGTAGGGGGATGTCCTTGGGGTAAGGCATAGCCAAATAGTATCAGTTAGGGTTAGGCATGGAGAGGGAGCGCTCATGTTAAAGTAAGATTAGGTCATAGTAACATATCAATGAAGATCAACAATATTTTACTAGCGGCTACCTCTGCCGCCTCTTTTTAACACAGCACCTTGAAGTTGTTTACATGCATTCTTGTATACTTGGTTGATATCAGCTTGAACAGAATGCAAATACATGTCACCTGATGCCATCCTAAACTTGCATTTGCACGTCTTCCCATTTTGTGTTCCGCATTCATAAGATCACAGATGATCTTAACAGCTTAATGTTCTGCACATATTGCTTCCCCTTTCCCGTCTTTTTGTTTTGAAGGCAAGCATAACACTTTCTTTTATTTGCACATTGCAGCAATTTATTTGCCACCCTGATTAGATGGGGACCATCTGTTCCAAGGGAAAACTTATCCCCTCCCCCTTAGAGCATGCATGACATCCGAAAGAATCTGGCAGCATCACCCTTACTGTAACACAAACGTGCTTCTCGCCGTCCTCTTCTGTGCTTGTTGTTGTGGAAGCAGTTAAGAAAGTGGTTTAAAAGTGTCTGGCGTGGGTACAGGAATAGTAAATAACATCAGGTCTGTTACTGGAGACAGAAGGTTTCGCAAAGACGGGACCTAGAGGTTTCCTGAAGTATTATGGGTAATCCTTCTTGTTTAAACGACTGGTTCAACCTTGTCTTCCTCTGTTAGCAGCCTCAAATTACCTTAGCCAAGCAAGTTAAAAGGGCACTCTACTTTATCCAAAGATTTATCAACTTTCTAGTTTTTTAACTGTAAATATTTAGGTTAACGCAGGATTGTCAGCAAAATTCCATTTACCCGCTGCTCTGAGTTCATTATGCAGCCTGGAACCTAACCCTGCATTGCAAACACTGCAATCTAACAAGCAATGTTTCTGCTGTAATAAATCTTATCTCAGTCAGCCTGGTTTTATTTGGCACATTGCCGTCAAGAGGGAAGCTTGTCATCACCCCTCCCACAATTCCTGCTCCACACTGATTGGCTGAGGGCAGTTCAGTGTGACATGAGGCTGAAATATTATCTTGCTGTGCTCACATGTTTAAGAAGCAAGCTAGCTATGACAGTTCAGATTCTTGGGGAAAAAAAAGCAAGGGAGGAAATGAGATCAGGATTGGCTTCAGTCAGAGGGACTCAAGATGGCAAATGCCAAGAACAGAATTCTCTTTATTTACTATATAAAATTCACTGAAATCAAAATGTGGACAGTACAATATAGATCAAGTAGTTATCTTCTTATATATGTGTGTGTTTTTTCCCCCTGGCATAGTATGGATGTCCCTGCTGCTTTAACCTGCAGACGACCAGCTAACGCCGATCGGCGTAAACTGGTCGTCTGCGGGTTACCATGGAAACGGCCGCTCGATCAAGCGGCCTTTCCATGTCAGTTCACGGAGAGTGTCTCCGTGAACAGCCGGAGAGCCGCCGATCGCGGCTCTCCGGCAAAATGTAAACACGCAGGGGAAGAAATCCCCGCTGTTTACATCATACGGCGCTGCTGCGCAGCAGCGCCGTAAGGCAGATCGGCGATCCCCGGCCTCTGATTGGCCGGGGATTGCCGGCATCTGATAGGCGGAAGCCTATCCTTCAATGCGCAGGACGGAACTCCGTCCTGCGCATTACGGAGAGAGGGAGGGAGGGAGGTAAGGAGACAGAGGGCGGAAATGGCTGCGGAGGGGGGCTTAGAGGAGCCCCCCCCCCCGAAAAACGCAGATGGCCGGCGGCGATCAGACCCCCCCGGCAGGACATCCCCCTAGTGGGGAAAAAAGGGGGGAAGTCCGATCGCCCTGGCATAATACTGATCTGTGCTGCGGACTGGAGAGCCCACGCAGAACAGATCAGCCAATACAGCCCTGCAATGTTGAAATGCAACAATCATATTTACAAACAATTATTTCAAATGGAACTATTCACCGACCATCAGTACAACCGTCTCTCAGAGGAGGGCTGTCCGGTTGATGAAATTTGGGTGATGATTCTCAGGCACCGAAAAAAGAACCAGAAAACACCAGGAGCGCCAGATAGTGTAGTATTTTCAGGCAATAAAATCATGTGTGAAAAAATACTACTTACAAACCTCGGTTGCCATGTTATTAGGCAACTACAGTATGAGGCGTGGAAGTGGAACCCACTACAGATCGCTTTAATTAGCGTTTTTGTAAGCGATTACTTGAGCGTTTTTTGGTGATTTTGGTAGTGATTTTAAAACGTGCAAGCTTTTTGCCAGCGATTGTGTAGCGATTTGTGATGAGAAATTTTAATTCTGATTGGTCCTTTGAATTAATTATAATTTATTGTACAGTTTGCAGAAATTTAAAATCGCACACGAATCGCTATGTGTAGCGATTCATGAGCGATTACGCCAGTGTTTATATACTTTACATTGCAGAAACACTAACGCCACCAAAATGCTGCATATCTTGCGATTGCGATTGTGCTAATCGCAATCGCTCCTGTGGAATTTGGCCCTTTCATTAACAATAATCGCTCTAATGGGTTCCAGCCTTGAGGCAGGTGGAGAATTTAGTCTCCACACGGATTGGGTATCCTCTTCAGGATAGGTTGGGTCGCACTCCACAAAAAGGACCACTGGATAATTATCTTAGGGGACACCCCTGGGGGAAGGGGAAATCTGTATACAAAATGGCAAGAGCCCCAATGTAGTATGCAATGGGTAAACTTGGGTAATGAAACAGTCTCTTACCTCAGGTAGGAGGTTTAAAGATAATAATTTTACTGGACACAGGAAAGGACGACATGTTTCGCAAGACCTGCCCACTTCCTCAGGTCTTCAGTACAGTGTCTTCTGCAGCTGCACGCCAAGTCTTGGAGTCGCACTCGCCCTTTTGCTTCCTCTTGTTTGTACAAGGGCAAATAATGTCTGGTCTCCCAGAATGCTCTGGGAGGAGAAATCGGCATAGCTTAACAGCCTAGGCTAAGCATCACAGGAAGGGGCGTGGCTACATACCAATATACAGCAATATCTAGATACAGTAAGTGTTTCTGATGCTGAAAATAGGAAAATTACTGTATAAATGGGTATCCTGAATAATTTACTGCATTCTACTCTATGTCACTACAGGGCCTCTTTAAAAGTAAAAAATATAATTGTGGATTTTAGTTTAAATGCGGGTTTACTCATTCCCTTTAGATATGAGCTGGTATTGACCTGCTAACCACCTATTGCATTAACGATGGCATTGATATCACGGTGACAGCGAATGAAATCTGCACTTCCACAAATGATGATTATTTGCTAACAGATGTTGAACATTTGTTTAGCATAAAGTGATAATCGTGTTATTTCATTTTTACTACCCAAATTATGAGCTGCAAATTATTATGTGGGCCACAGAGTTCCCACCTTTTATATTTACTTCTGCTTTTTCTTTCCCTTTATGATGCAGACTTCCTTCTACAGTGCGTTACAGAGAACATTGCACAGTTCCTATCCGTCTCATCCCCAAAATAGCACACAGGCTAATATCCCAGAGGGAAAGTCATACACCTGGAGAGAACAGGGCTTTTTTTAGGATAGAGTCAATTACCCGCCACCAACACATTTTTGGATGAAACAGGAAATGCACAGAAAGTGTGCATGATAATAATATTTCCTATGCCTTTACTGTGTGTTGTGTGATCATGTAGGATGCAACATAAATGCTGTATTATGTCACTTTTAGACAGGGGCGCAATAGGGGTTGCAGAGGTAGCAACCACATTGGGGTCTTTGGCCAGAGGGGCCCTCCCTCAACTTCAGTATTAGCTCTCTATTGGACCTGTGCACATAATAATAGATACATTGAATAGTGGTCATTAACAAACCGCTCCCCATTCCATTCTTGCACCTCCGACACTGTGGAAATCCTTGGCAGGTTTTGCTGCGCCGTATCAATTGTTATGTATAGAGTGTTTGGGGGGCCCCAATGTAAAACTTGCATCGGGGCCCACAGCTCCTTAGCTACGCAATTGCTTATAGAAATAAATAAAACCTGTGCCCTGTTCTGCTTCCTGGTGTTTCGCTTTTCTTGGTAAATTTGGCATTGGTGTTTTGAACAAAAATAAGGGCACAGATTTTGTGGTGTTTCTAGTGCCAGATTTACCATAAGGCACTGTAGGCTTGTACCTACAGGCGCTTTATGTGAGAGAGGCGGTTCCCATCCCCAAATGACCCCTTCCTCCTCCTTCCTGATGCAGAAATGCTGCTGCTGTGGTCCTTCTCTGTGGTGTCTATGTCTCCAGGCACTGCTCCGCTCTGCTTTCTCCCTCACTCCGATGTAGTTGACCGGTGTATGGATACAGGCAGTGGTACTCACCCTCCTCCCTTCTAGCAGTAGTTATGCATTATACCGGCGACATTCTGCTGGGTTACAAGGGTCCTCACTTGAAGGGCCGCTGTTACACAGAGCTATTTCAGCTGAAATAGCAGTTATCGGTCATTCCGGCCGACAATTACCACATTTGTGTGCATACCTTTACATCGTCCTGAGATCTAGATGTTACACAGTACAGAGGAGGTGTAGGAGCTCCTTCCTATGCAATCAGTGACAGTCGGTACAGGATATACTTGGAATAGCCCCCAAAAAGTACTGTAAACCAATAGGAGACAAACCTCCCCATGTCCCCGCCCTCAGGGCCCCACAGCAATCGCTTGGGCTCTAGTTGCACCTCAGGCAGATTCTGTTTCTCCACACGGTTTTGGGCCAAATTTGTGGACCTGAACTCAGAACTTCTTCTCTTCTCTAAAAGATAAGCAACAGCAAAATATCCTATAAAGAAAAAACATTTCTTTGTTACAGTGGATACAAATCCTGCAATAAACCTGCAGTGTGCCTGCTTCCTGCTTTCATGGATGCAGATATAGGATTAACATCCTGTGTTTGCATACCGCGTGGTGGTGCCTAAACCTAAGACTCCCCCCCGGTGCTGCCTAACCTTAACCATTCCCCCCTGCACAAACACCCGTACAAACATAGAAATGTAACATATTTGATAGCGTAGAATTTGCACATACAAACAAAATAATATGACAAAAACTATAACGTTGCAAGTATCAAAACCATAACTTGTTTCAAAAACTTTAATGTTCTAATGCTGAAAACGATATCTATCTTTGCGCCGAAATTTCTGCTTTGGGGTGGTGCCGCATTGACGATATTTGCATTAGCGGCTATGGGGAACCCAAATCTTCCATTAGCCCAGGCCTCCAGGCGTCTAAATTTGCTACTTCTGTCGAACATGTCATCATCATACCTCTTTTCCTTACCGCCAATAACATTGGATCTGTCCAAATAGTTTCTGTCCAGTTCATTTTTAATAGGCAGTGTGCACGGACCCAGCTGTGGACTTCCTCTGTTGTCTCCTTCAAAGGGCCAATGATCAGTCTCCCTCCTCTGAAGATATGCATACTGATATTTACTAAGCATGTTAATGGCTTCATTTTCTGCAGCAGGCTTGGCTGTCAGTCAGCATTTCTGCATGTGACCTGGGGACTTTTAGTAATTATTTATATTTGTGTTGAAATCAAAGTTATCATTATTGCTCTCTCATGTTTCAGTGTTTTGGGGGAACTACTTATTATGCTTGGATCTAACCAGTAAATGTGATTCTCAAAGGAATCGCAAATAATTCTATATACTAAATGATGCCCCTGCGTGCACACACACCACAGCCACAGCCTACAATGCGAACACCACCGCCGCCAAAACCCTACCACTGTCCAAAGCCTGCGCATACCACAACTGCTTTCTACAACATGCATGACACCCTGTCACCTACAATAAAAAAAAATAACTTCAACCCAAAGCCTACAGGTGCCCAAAGCCTGCGCACACCACAATGGTTGCCTACAATGCGTATAGCATCCTGTATCCTACAATGCAAATGCCACTTCCACCCAAATCCTACCACAGCCCAAAGCCTGTGCACGCACACACCACAACTGCCTCCTACAACATGTATGACACCCTGATGCTTACAATAAAAACACCACTTCCACCCAAACCCTACTGCTGCCCAAAGCCTGCACACACCACAACTACCACCTACACCCGTATGACACCCTGTCCCCTACAATGCAAGTGCCGCTTCCACCCAAAGCCTGTATGTGCGCACACCTCAACTTCTGCCTACAACTCGTATGACACCCTGTTCCCTACAATGCAAACACCACTTCAACCCAAAGCCTACTGCTGCCCAAAGCCTGCACTTGCGCACACCACAACTGCCACCTACACCCGTATGACACCATCACCTACAACACAAATGCCACTTCCACCCAAAGCCACCACTGCCCAAAGCCTAGTTCTGATTGGAAATGCGTTCATTTTAATTCTGCAAAAGCCGAATGAGAATCCCTATACTGTATATAGAGCTGAACTGCATGCATTGCCTTTTTGTAAATAGTATTTAAATTCATCTTTAAAGAACAGAAAGCTTTAACACGAGGTAGTTCATCATGCAGGAGTACCAAATAACCTGCAATGAAAAGGTTAAACCGAAGCAATTTGTAGCCCGATCCTCCACCTATTGGCACTCACGCCAACACAGCGCAAGCTTGGCCATTTTCCATATAAATTACAGAGTAGCAGAGAGATTTGTCAAGCGAATGGCTTCAGGTTCTTTGAATAACTCTCTGAAATCCTTACAAATGCAAATGAGCCCCGGCGCCCTGACAGGAAATCCACATTCCAGCCATTAAAGCGCTGCGGCGATGCCACAGATAAGCAATCATATTGTTACAGGTCTTTTCTCTAAAAAAAACTTTAATCTTTTGTGCTATCTATAGAAGAGGCATTATTACGGGTTTTATTCAAGTTCAGATTTTGGAAATCTCACCAGAGATGCATCATTAAAGCTACACGTTGGACAATGAAGACAGCAGCACTCTTAGCGGCAGCCAACTACTATTACTATATACTTTTGGAAGTTTAGGACACAAACCCTTGTAAATTATTCTGGTTGGAGAAACAGAGTAATCGAGCAGCTTGGGGTGACCCAAAACCACTAGGAAAGTAAATGGGACTAAAAGAGACCAAAAAGCCCTCCTACAAAAAAACAACGCTCAGTGTAATTTGTCTTCTTAAAACGAAAGATATTTGCTATATTTCAGATTAAAGTGGATCCGATATTAACTTTTACTCATTGCATTATTGTGTTCCTTTCCTATTGTTTATAGGGCATTCCTTAAGCCAAATACTTTTTTGTTTTTGTTTTAATACTCTAATTCCCTATAAACTAAATAAGCCACACCCACAGGATTTCAGAGAGCCAAAGCACTTTCAGACAGTAGCAAGGGCTCATGGGAGTTCAGTCTGGGAAGGAGGAGGGGGAGGTATTACTAGCCAGAGATTTCAGAGGCAGAGGGGAGGAGGGAAGAGGAGGAGAGGGGATTCGTTTTTTTGCTCAAGATACAGATAAGCCTGCCCCTGTGTAATGTTTACAAACAACATGGCTGCTGTCATTGTATAACAGGAATAAATAATCATATTCTATTAAAGTTTTTTGCAGCTACAATTGCTGTGTAAACTATCTAAACTTTAGATAAGATATATTGACAAGTTAATTGTTATAGTGAGTTTTTCATCTCGGATCCACTTTAAAGTGAACATCTGTGGTTACCCACAATTCACGCTGCTAAATATGCAAATTATCTCTATATGCTTCTGAAGCCTGGCTTACATCCAGAAACACTGGTGTATAGCAAGCCTAAAGCTTATACATTTTACAGAGCTACATCAACCCAACATGCAGATAACCTGCTTCAGACTGTTTGCCCTTATCAGTGCATGGCAGGGATTTATATGGCTGTATGAGATAGGACTTGGACCAGTACAACAGAGCAACCAAGCAGCTCGGGGTGACCCAAACCACTAGGAAAGTATAGGGGACTAAAAGAGACCAAAAAAACTCCATTCTACTAAAAAGCAAAGCTCAGTATAGTTTGCCTTCTTAAAACAGAAGTTATTTGCTATAATTCAGCCTTAAAAAGAACCAGAGATGAAATAAAGAAAAGATTTTATACATACCTGGGGCTTCCTCCAGCCCCATACGCACAGATCGCTCCCACGCCGTCTGCCGCTGCCCACAGCTACGAGAACCGGCTCCCCGCTCTTCCGTCATTTGGAGCCAGTCTAGCGTAAGAGAAGTGCGCTGTTTGCGTACCTCTCCAGCATTCGCTGGAGAGATACGTAGAGGGCGCACTTCTCCTGCATAGCTGGCTCTGATGACATCAGAGACGGGAGCCAGTTCTCGTAGTTGCGGGCAGCGGTGGACAGTGGCGTGGGAGCGATCCATGTGTATGGGGCTGGAGAAAGCCCCAGGTATGTATAAAATATTTTCTTTATTTTGTCTCTGGTTCCCTTTAGGTGAGCGACTGTGGTTACCCACAATGTACCGTTACTGAATATGCAAATTATCTATTTATACACCAGCATTTCTGGATGTAAAGCCTGGCTTCAGGGAGATAAAGAGATCATTTTGCATTCTGGTTGGAGAGTGAAAGAAAAAGCACAGGGACAATGGGAGCCCAATCTGGTGCAGTAAGTAATATGATGGAAATACAGTATGAACACAGGTAAAATATACTCACATGTGTAGGTTGCTATGTAAGGACCACTTTTGATGACATTTAGGAAGTACCGTTCGCCACTCAGCCTTGTTGGTTCGAAGATGGTCGCAGCTCTCAAAAGGGATCTTTATGTGCCAAATATAAAATTCAAAACTCCCACAGGAGCAAAACTAATAGACAAGAAAAACAACTTGAGAGACGCCCTAAAACAAAGATTAAAATAATAAAGAACCGCTTAAAGGGGTTATTTCGCGAAAAAAGTAGGCAGTTAAAAAATGTGACAGATGACTGGTTTTGGGCCAGTCCATCTTTTTAAGGGGGATTCTCAGGGCTTTCTTTGTTTTCAACAGCATTTCCTGAACAACAGTTTAACTGCCAAAATAGCAAGATACCAGCCGGTCTCCCTACTCACTTGCACACTATTATGTCAGTTAGATCTTGCAACTGTTGTTTAGGAAATGCTGTTGAAAACAAAGAAAGCCCTGAGAATCCCCCTTAAAAAGATGGACTGGCCCATAACCTGTCATCTGTCACATTTTTTAACTGCCTACTTTTTTCTTGAAAGAACTCCTTTAAAATAATGAAGGTAAGTGTAGGCTTACCTTTAAATACCCACTACTGAATGAAAGATTCAGACTTTTCATTCAATATACCAGAAAGAACAACGCATTTCAGGGCCTATAGCCGCTTCCTCAGGTTAGTAAAAAAAAGTGCCTTCAAAGATAAAATATGTAGCTCAGCACTCGTGTCACTGCCAAAAATACATAGCCTGCAACTGCATCTGAGCCATAAATTCTGGCGTCCAATATAAAGGTAATCCAAAGGTAGATATGAGAATATAAAATATATACTATATATACGACCAATAATATCTATAAAAATGTGTAAATGATTGGCTGTTGCAATTAACAACAACAATCCTCTACAACTAATAATGTCTCAAGATGAGTGGGCCTGGTCTTGCAATCCAGGACAATGTTGTTGCCCATTTGGCTGCTGAGTAAAAACTAAATGGTATTGGTGGCTGGATGATGTACTGGTTAAGGGCTCTGCCTCTGACACAGGTGACCAGGTTTCAAATCTCGGCTCTGCCTGTTAAGTAAGCTAGCGCCTATTCAGTAAGGAGACCTTGGGCAAGTCCCCGTAACACTGCTACTGCCTATAGAGCACGCCCTAGTGGCTGCAGCTCTGTCACTTTGAGTCCAGCAGGAGAAAAGTGTGATATAAATGTTCTGTGCCTTGTCTTGTCAAAATATATTGAAGTCTGGCTTTACTGCCTTTTTTTATACTTAATTCAAAGAAACATGGAATCAGATTGGATCTGGCATTCCTGAAGACAAAACACTTTTGTATTGAAATCAGCCACAGGCTTGCTGATAATACCGAGGTCGGGTGAAGCATCCTCCTCAACCCTAATCAAGTATTTTTCCTTTTCTCCATACCTAATTACAAGACTATAAAAATGTGAGAGTTTTTCTTTCTTTTTTTTTCAATACTACATAATTAATTTTAGCATTCATAACCTCCTACCTTGACAAGGATCAAGGCTGTGCAGCAAGTTGTTAAACAATTGAATAATAGGCGCATCCCGATGAAACCGCCGTGGTTGATTCCCATGGAGGAAAGGACTCTGACCCATTGTTTGCCTCTCTGTCGGTAATTACTCCCCTTATAGAAAAACATCACAGGCTGCATGTAATTGTTCTCTTAATTGCCGATGCTGTTACATTCTCATCCTGTTTATCAGGCAGTCTGACAATGGCCAGTCACTACATTATTCAGAGATGATGAACAGCCATCACCGTAACATCACCGTCCGTGACTGCATGTCCCGCCATAGAGTTAGCTTTGGCCTATATCAGAGATCAAGTGTTTGATGTTGGGTAATTGTTTAAAATTTTATTATACACTTTAATTCATAACGCATCAGGTGTGCATTGTTGGGCTAGTACAAAAAAAAAAAAATAACAAAAACAGTGACTATTTTTCAACAAATTAAAAAGTCTTACAGATTTAAAGAACCACTCCAGTGAAAAAAGGAAGCAGTTAACCACTTGCCGACCGCGCACTCATACCGCGCGTCGGCAAAGTGGCAGCTGCAGGACCAGCGACGCAGTTCTGCGTCGCCGGCTGCAGGCTAATTAATCAGGAAGCAGCCGCTCGTGCGAGCGGCTGCTTCCTGTCAATTCACGGCGGGGGGCTCTGTGAATAGCCTGCGGGCCGCCGATCGCAGCTCGCAGGCTAAATGTAAACACAAGCGGAAATAATCCGCTTTGTTTACATTGTACGGCGCTGCTGCGCAGCAACGCCGTAAGGCAGATCGGCGATCCCCGGCCAATCAGCGGCCGGGGATCGCCGCCATGTGACAGGGGACAGCCTGTCACTGGCTGCACAGGACGGATAGCGTCCTGTGCAGCCCAGCTTGCCAGGGGGGACAGGGATGAGAGGGAGGGAGGGAATTTCGCTGCGGAGGGGGGCTTTGAGGTGCCCCCCCGCAACACCCAGGCAGGCAGGAGCGATCAGACCCCCCCCAGCACATCATCCCCCTAGTGGGGAAAAAAGGGGGGCGATCTGGTCGCTCTGCCTGCACCCTGATCTGTGCTGGGGGCTGCACAGCCCACCAAGCACAGATCAGCTAAAACAACGCTGGTCCTTAAGGGGGGGGGGGGGTAAAGGGTGGGTCCTCAAGTGGTTAAAATCTGTCTGAACCGACTAGTCCATCTCCTTGTGGGGGGATTTTCCTAAATGCCATTTTAACTGCCAAAATAGTAAGATACCAGACAGCCACCCAACTCACTTGCACTCTATTTTTTTTCAGTTACACTTAGCAACTACCACTCAGGAAATGCTTTTGAAAACAGATAAAATCCAGAGAATCCCCCATGAGGAGATGAACTAGTGCAAAACCTGTCAATTCTGTCAGAATGTAACTGCTTACGTTTTGCGCTGGAGTGGTCCTTTCATTTCTGCCGCATGACAACTTTTTCTTTCAAATTGAAGACACCCCCTCACTATCCCAATTCCAAAACATGGTTGAGGCCGAACTAGAAATAGAAAGATGTTTTGCAAGAAGACATTCCCTGGCACACCCAGAAGTCTTCCAAACTTTGAATTGGACCCAGATTGGAACAGATGGGAATAGGTTAGCTAGGAAGTTCAGCCTTACACCCTTCCTACTTAAACATCAGAGTAAGTCAGGCTTTAGTTCTGAACTACTGTCTGCCTCACATAGATATCCAGAAAAGTGATGTTCCGTTCCATGATCCAGCAATTAACAATCTTTATTGACGCAGTTAAACATAGCACAACATGTCTGCTAACATGTTTCGAACACACAATGGTTCTTAATCATAGCATAAACCCACACTGTGAAAGTGACGCCTAAGTACTTAAAACCAGGGATGCTCATTCGGATTCCCCGGAAATGCAATTTCCGAAATTCCGATTGGAAATTGCATTTCCGCATCGGAATGCAGAAATCGGTAATGTAAGTGCCGTAGGCGGATTTCCACCGGAAATCACGGAAATTTCTGCCGGAAATCGTGGAAATTCCACCCGACTTTAACATCGATTTTCTCAAAAACTATAAGGTCTTTTTGAAAAAAAAATTTTCATCTTATTCACAAGATTCAGTTTAATAAACCCTGAAAATTTGGTGTGTCTAGGATTTAAGGGGGCTTTGCTATTAACCGCTTAATTTGGCGGATTTTTACTGTAATGTAAAATGCAGAAAATCTACATCTGCCTGTTTTCTGCATTTTACATTACAGTAAAAATCCGCCGACTTTAGCGGTTAATAGCAAAGCCCCCTTAAGTCCTAGAAACACCAAATTTTCAGGGTTTATTAAACAGAATCTTCTGAACAAGATGCAAAAAAAAGACCTTGTAGTTTTTGAGAAAATTGATGTTAAAGTCGGGCGGAATTTCCGCGATTTCCGGCGGAAATTCCGCATTGGAATGCGGAAATTGGTAGCGGAAAGCGGAATCGGTAATTGGTACATGACGGAATGCGGATTTACCGCGGAATCGGAAATTGGCATTCCGACCATCCCTACTTAAAACCACACCTCCAAGCATGGAAAACTCCCAAACCAAGGTTGGTTCCATGTTATGGGGAAAAATGTTCATGCTATGATTAACCACTTGCCGACCGCCCACAGCCCATGGGCGGCGGCAAAGTGGACGCCTAAAGGACCGCAATACGCCTTCAGGCGGCGCGTCCTTTAGGCATGCCGGGGGAGCGATCGCGTCATTGATGACGCGCGCTTCCCCCGGCAACTGGCTCCGCCCACCCGCCGTAACATCCCGCCGGCCATACGGAAGCGCCGGCGGGATGTTAACCCCGCGATCGCCGCTACAAAGTGTATAATACACTTTGTAATGTATACAAAGTGTATTATACAGGCTGCCTCCTGCCCTGGTGATCCCAGTGTCCGAGGGACCACCAGGGCAGGCTGCAGCCACCCTAGTCTGCACCCAAACACACTGATCTGCCCCCCCCGCCCACTGATCGCCCACAGCACCCCTCAGACCCCCCCCTGCCCACCCCCCAGACCCCTGTTTGCACCCAATCACCCCCCTAATAACCCATCAATCACTCCCTGTCACTATCTGTCAACGCTATTTTTTTTTATCCCCCCCCCTGCCCCCTGCCCCCTCCTGATCACCCCCCCACCCCTCAGATTCTCCCCAGACCCCCCCCCCCCCCCCCTGTGTACTGTATGCATCTATCTTCCCTGATAACCTGTCAATCACCCGTCAATCACCCATCAATCACCCATCAATCACCCCCTGTCACTGCCACCCAACAATCAGCCCCTAACCTGCCCCTTGCGGGCAATCTGATCACCCACCCA
Source organism: Hyperolius riggenbachi (assembly GCF_040937935.1). Lineage (NCBI taxonomy): Eukaryota > Metazoa > Chordata > Amphibia > Anura > Hyperoliidae > Hyperolius > Hyperolius riggenbachi. The sequence goes on from NC_090647.1 coordinate 62,198,642, forward strand.
CACCAATAGATCGCCCGCAGATCCGACATCAGATCACCTCCCAAATCCATTGTTTACATCTATTCTCTCCTCTAAACACCCACTAATTACCCATCAATCACCCATCAATCACCCCCTATCACCACCTGTCACTTTTACCTATCAGATCAGACCCTAATCTGCCCCTTGCGGGCACCCAATCACCCGCCAACACGCTCAGATTGCCCTCTGACCCCCCCTTATCAATTCGCCAGTGCATTAATTACATCTGTTCTTCCCTGTAATAACCCACTGATCACCTGTCAATCACCTGCCAATCACCTATCACCCATCAATCACCCCCTGTCACCCCCTGTCACTGCCACCCATCAATCAGCCCCTAACCTGCCCCTTGCGGGCAATCTGATCACCCACCCACACCATTAGATCGCCCGCAAACCCGCCGTCAGATTACCTCCCAAATGTATTGTTTACATCTGTTATCTTCTCTAAACACCCACTAATTACCCATCAATCACCCATCAATCACCCCCTATCACCACCTGTCACTGTTACCTATTAGATCAGACCCTAAGCTGCCCCTTGCGGGCACCCAATCACCCGCCCACACGCTCAGATTGCCCTCAGACCCCCCCCCCCTTATCAATTCACCAGTGCATTAATTACATCTGTCCTTCCCTGTAATAACCCACTGATCACCTGTCAATCACCTGCCAATCACCTATCACCCATCAATCACCCCCTGTCACTGCCACCCAACAATCAGCCCCTAACCCGCCCTTGCGGGCAAACTGATCACCCACCCACACCAATAGATCGCACGCAGATCCGACATCAGATCACCACCCAAGCGCAGTGTTTCCATCTATTCTCTCCTCTAAACACCCACTAATTACCCATCAATCACCCCCTATCACCACCTGTCACTGTTACCCATCAGATCAGACCCTAAGCTGCCCCTTGCGGGCACCCAATCACCCGCCCACACGCTCAGATTGCCCTCAGACCCCCCCCCCCCCTTATCAATTCGCCAGGGCATTATTTACATCTGTCCTTCCCTGTAATAACCCACTGATCACCTGTCAATCACCTGTCAATCACCCCCTGTCACTGCCACCCATCAATCACCCCTGTCACTGCCACCCATCAATCAGCCCCTAACCTGCCCCTTGCGGGCAAACTGATCACCCACCCACACCAATAGATCGCCCGCAGATCCGACATCAGATCACCACCCAAGCGCAGTGTTTCCATCTATTCTCTCCTCTAAACACCCACTAATTACCCATCAATCACCCCCTATCACCACCTGTCACTGTTACCCATCAGATCAGACCCTAATCTGCCCCTTGCGGGCACCCAATCACCCGCCTACACGCTCAGATTGCCCTCAGACCCCCCCTTATCAATTCGCCAGGGCATTATTTACATCTGTCCTTCCCTGTAATAACCCACTGATCACCTGTCAATCACCTATCAATCACCCATCAATCACTAGAGTTGGGCCGAACCTCCGATTTTAGGTTCGCGAACCGGGTTCGCGAACTTTCGCGGAACGTTCGGTTCGCGTTAAAGTTCGCGAACCGCAATAGACTTCAATGGGGATGCGAACTTTGAAAAAAAAAAATAATTATGCTGGCCACAAAAGTGATGGAAAAGATGTTTCAAGGGGTCTAACACCTGGAGGGGGGCATGGCGGAGTGGGATACACGCCAAAAGTCCCCGGGAAAAATCTGGATTTGACGCAAAGCAGCGTTTTAAGGGCAGAAATCACATTGAATGCTAAATGACAGGCCTAAAGTGCTTTCAAACATCTTGCATGTGTATACATCAATCAGGTAGTGTAATTAAGGTACTGCTTCACACTGACACACCAAACTCACCGTGTAACGCACCGCAAACAGCTGTTTGTACTAGTGACGGCCGTGCTGGAGTGGTGCGCACCATGGCGAGAGTGCAGGTTTTTGTGGCTTTACAGCCCATATGGTCGGCCTGGCTGATGTAGCTGAATGACAGAACAGTGACTGTCCAGCTGATCAAATTTGGTCTGACCACAATGAAGCAACGACCTTATTATCTTTTGTGTGCCCCCCGAGACACTCATCTAGGCGCCGGTCATTGCTTCATTGTGATACGCAAGCCCCTTCACCACGGCAAGGTAATGATCACGAAGGGGAATGGGCGCATGTACATGCCTTTTCTTTTGTTGTTGCAGCTGCCCTCAGTGCAGCCAGAAAAATTAGGCAGTCATGTACACGCACCATAAAAATTATTACAGCGGCCGCTGCTAGCAGCGGCCTAAAAAATTCAGCAATCCGCCTGGAGTCCCGGACCCTGTTGGTGGTGGCGGAGAAGGTAGTGAAGCGGCCTGCAGGCAGACATGCTGTGTGGAGGGACTGGGAGCGACTTAGTCTTTTTGGGGCAGGCCAGGCAGCCAGTCACACGGCGTGCAGGCAGAGATGCTGTGTGTGCGGGGACTGACTTAGTCTTGGGGCGGGCAGCAGCCCTCCGAGATCCATGCCTCATTCATTTTGATAAAGGTGAGGTACTTAACACTTTTGTGACTTAGGCGACTTCTCTTCTCTGTGACAATGCCTCCAGCTGCGCTGAAGGTCCTCTCTGACAGGACGCTTGCGGCAGGGCAGGAGAGAAGTTGGATGGCAAATTGGGACAGCTCTGGCCACAGGTCAAGCCTGCGCACCCAGTAGTTCAAGGGTTCCTCATCGCTGTTCACAGCAGTGTCTACATCCACACTTAAGGCCAGGTAGTCGGCTACCTGCCGGTCGAGGCGTTGGTGGAGGGTGGATCCGGAAGGGCTACGGCGAGGCGTTGGACTAAAGAACGTCCGCATGTCCGACATCACCATGAGATCGCTGGAGCGTCCTGTCTTTGACTGCGTGGACACGGGAGGAGGATTAGTGGCAGTGGTACCTTGCTGGCGTTGTGCCGTCACATCACCCTTAAAGGCATTGTAAAGCATAGTTGACAGCTGGTTCTGCATATGCTGCATCCTTTCCACCTTCCGGTGAGTTGGTAACAGGTCCGCCACTTTGTGCCTGTACCGAGGGTCTAGTAGTGTGGCCACCCAGTACAGCTCATTCCCCTTGAGGTTTTTTATACGGGGGTCCCTCAACAGGCAGGACAGCATAAAAGACGACATCTGCACAAAGTCGGATCCAGTACCCTCCATCTCCTCTTGCTCTTCCTCAGTGACGTCAGGTAAGTCAACCTCCTCCCCCCAGCCGCGAACAATACCACGGGAAGGTTGAGCAGCACAAGCCCCCTGCGACGCCTGCTGCGGTTGTTGTCCTGCCGCTGTCCCCTCCTCCTCCTCCTCCTCCTCCCCCAAAGAAACACCTTGCTCATCATCCTCTGAGTCTGACTCGTCTTCTGCACACGACCTCTCTTCTTCCTCCTCCTCCCCCCTCTGTGCTGCCGCAGGTGTTGAGGAAACAGCTGGGTCTGATGAAAATTGGTCCCATGCCTGTTCCTGCCGTAACGGTTCCTGGTCACGCTCATTCGCAGCTTCATCCGCCACTCTACGCACAGCACGCTCCAAGAAGTACGCGTAGGGAATTAAGTCGCTGATGGTGCCCTCACTGCGGCTCACCAGGTTGGTCACCTCCTCAAACGGCCGCATGAGCCTGCATGCATTTTTCATCAGTGTCCAGTTGTCGGGCCAGAACATCCCCATCTTCCCAGACTGTTTCGTTCTACTCCAGTTGTAGAGGTACTGGGTGACGGCTTTCTTCTGTTCTAGCAGGCGGGAGAACATGAGCAGGGTCGAGTTCCATCGAGTGGGGCTATCGCAAATGAGGCGTCTCACCGGCATGTTGTTTTTACGCTGAATTTCTGCAAATCGTGCCATGGCTGTGTAAGAGCGCCTCAAATGCCCACAGAACTTCCTGGCCTGCTTCAGGACATCCGCTAAGCCAGGGTACTTTGCCACAAATCTTTGAACCACTAGATTCATGACATGTGCCATGCAGGGTATGTGTGTCAGCTTCCCCATATGCAAAGCGGCAAGCAGATTGCTGCCGTTGTCGCACACCACGTTGCCTATCTCCAGGTGGTGCGGGGTCAGCCACTCATCCACCTGTTTCTTAAGAGCAGCCAGGAGAGCTGCTCCAGTGTGACTCTCCGCTTTGAGACAAGCCATGTCTAAGATGGCGTGACACCGTCGTACCTGGCATGCAGCATAGGCCCTGCGGAGCTGGGGCTGTGTAGCTGGAGAGGAGAACTGCCACTCAGCCAAGGAGGAGGAGGAGGACAGCGAAGAGCATGTAGCAGGAGGAGAGGAGGTGGCAGGAGGCCTGCCTGCAAGCCGTGGAGGTGTCACAATTTGGTCCGCCGCTTTCTGCTTGCCATCGTTCACCACCAGGTTCACCCAATGGGCTGTGTAGGTAATGTAGCGGCCCTGCCCGTGCTTGGCAGACCAGCCATCCGTGGTCAGGTGTACCCTTGACCCAACGCTCTTCGCAAGAGATGACACCACTTGCCTCTCAACTTCACGGTGCAGTTGGGGTATGGCCTTTCTCGAAAAATAAGTGCGGCCTGGCATCTTCCACTGCGGTGTTCCGATGGCCACAAATTTACGGAAGGCCTCAGAGTCCACCAGCCGGTATGGTAACAGCTGGCGAGCTAACAGTTCCGCCACGCCAGCTGTCAGACGCCGGGCAAGGGGGTGACTGGCCAAAAGTGGCTTCTTCCGCTCAAACATTTCCTTCACGGACACCTGACTGCTGCTGTGGGCAGAGGAGCAGGAACCGCTCAAGGGCAGAGGCGGAGTGGAGGAGGGTGCCTGTGAAGGTGCAAAGGAGAAAGCGGCAGAAGCAGATGATGCACCTGAAGGAGGAAGAGGAGAAGGAGGGTGACTTTTCTTTTGTGTGCTGCTGCTGCTTTTGCTCAGGTGGCCATCCCATTGCTGTTTGTGCCTTTTCTCCAGGTGCCTTCGTAAGGCACTTGTCCCTACGTGAGTGTTGGCCTTTCCACGGCTCAATTTTTGTTGGCAGAGCGAACAGATGGCTTTGGTCCGATCTGAGGCACACACATTAAAAAATTTCCACACCGCTGAGCCACCCTGGGATGTGGGCACTATGGGGACCTCAGCAGCTGATGCTGAAGGGCAAGTTGGCTGGCTGTACATAGGTGGCGATACATGGTGCCGGACTCTGCCACCAGCTGTTTCTGACGAAGAGCTGCCCCAGCTTCTTTCAGCAACTTCTCTCCTCCTACTACTCTCTGACTCCCCCTCTGAACTGTCCCCCTCTTCATCTCCTCTATTGGGAACATACAGAGGATCCCTATTACCGTCATCATCGTAGTCATCCTGCCCAGCTTCGCTTGCCTCAGACCAATCCAAACTTGCACCATCAGTAGGTCCTTCATCCTCCTGACACGTTACATCCATAGTGTTGCCGCGTAACTCAGACATATTAGCTGGTGAAAATTCATCTGGCTGTAACAACAATGGCTGTGCATCAGTGATTTCAACACTAAATAATTCTTGCGAAGTGTCAAATGCAGCGGAAGTGGTGCTAGTAGTAGCGCTGGTGGCTGAGCAAGATGAGGTGTTCTGTGTCGCTAAATACTCAACCACGTCCTGACAATCTTGGGAGGTGATGGGACGTGCCTTCTTCCGAGCACTGTACTGTGGGCCAGATCCACACGAAATTACATTTACACGACCTCGCGCAGACCTGCCGGGTGGCCTTCCTCTGCCTCTGCCACTACCTCTTCCTCTTCCTCTACCTGTTTTGTCCATATTGGGTATGCACGGAGTGGTATATCACACTGCGTGCACTCACGTAGGTAGGTGGGTTCACTTAACTGCACAGGTATGCGCACTGATGCGGTGGGTTCACTGAACAGAACAGGTATACAGTGGCGGGTTCACAGAACAGGTATACAGTGGCGGGTCCACTGAACAGAACAGGTATACAGTGGCGGGTTCACAGAACAGGTATGCAGTGGCAGGATCACTGAACACAATAGGTATGCAGTGGCGTGTTCACTAAACAGGTATACAGTGGCGGGTCCACTGAACAGAACAGGTATACAGTGGCGGGTCCACTGAACAGAACAGGTATACAGTGGCGGGTCCACTGAACAGAACAGGTATACAGTGGCGGGTTCACAGAACAGGTATACAGTGGCGGGTCCACTGAACAGAACAGGTATACAGTGGCGGGTTCACAGAACAGGTATGCAGTGGCAGGATCACTGAACACAATAGGTATGCAGTGGCGTGTTCACTAAACAGGTATACAGTGGCGGGTCCACTGAACAGAACAGGTATACAGTGGCGGGTCCACTGAACAGAACAGGTATACAGTGGCGGGTTCACTGAACAGGTATACAGTGGCGGGTCCACTGAACAGAACAGGTATACAGTGGCGGGTTCACTAAACAGGTATGCAGTGGCAGGTTCACTGAACACAACAGGTATGCAGTGGCAGGTTCACTGAACACAACAGGTATGCAGTGGCGGGTTCACTGAACAGGTATACAGTGGCGGGTCCACTGAACAGAACAGGTATACAGTGGCGGGTCCACTGAACAGAACAGGTATACAGTGGCGGGTCCACTGAACAGAACAGGTATACAGTGGCGGGTTCACAGAACAGGTATACAGTGGCGGGTCCACTGAACAGAACAGGTATACAGTGGCGGGTCCACAGAACAGGTATGCAGTGGCAGGATCACTGAACAGGTATGCAGTGGCAGGATCACTGAACAGGTATGGAGTGGCAGGATCACAGTACAGGTATGCAGTGGGCTGAGGGCTCACTGAACAGAACAGGTATGCAGTGGCAGGATCACTGAACAGGTATGGAGTGGCAGGATCACAGTACAGGTATGCAGTGGGCTGAGGGCTCACTGAACAGAACAGGTATGCAGTGGCAGGATCACTGAACAGGTATGCAGTGGCAGGATCACTGAACAGGTATGCAGTGGCAGGATCACAGTACAGGTATGCAGTGGGCTGAGGGCTCACTGAACAGAACAGGTATGCAGTGGCAGGATCACTGAACAGGTATGGAGTGGCAGGATCACAGTACAGGTATGCAGTGGGCTGAGGGCTCACTGAACAGAATAGGTATGCAGTGGCAGGATCACTGAACAGGTATGCAGTGGCAGGATCACTGAACAGGTATGCAGTGGCAGGATCACAGTACAGGTATGCAGTGGCAGGATCACAGTACAGGTATGCAGTGGGCTGAGGGCTCACTGAACAGAACAGGTATGCAGCCAGGAAGAAGTTAAGCCTAACTAATCTTTCCCTATATGAGAGACTGCAGCAGCTCGCCCTACTCTCACTAATGCAGGCACACGAGTGGCCGTAATGGCCGCCGCTGCCTGCCTTATATAAGGGGGGGTGGGGCTCCAGGGGCTAGTGTAGCCTAATTGGCTACACTGGGCCTGCTGACTGTGATGTAGAGGGTCAAAGTTGACCCTCAGTGCATTATGGGGCGAACCGAACTTCTTCCGCAAAAGGTTCGCGTGCGGTACCCGCACGCGAACCACCTACGTTCGCGCGAACCACGTTCGCCGGCGAACCGTTCGGCCCAACTCTATCAATCACCCCCTGTCACTGCCACCCATCAATCACCCGCTGTCACTGCCACCCATCAATCAGCCCCTAACCTGCCCCTTGCGGGCAATCTGATCACCCACCCACACCAATATATCGCCCGCAGATCCGACGTCCGATCACCTCCCAAGTGCAGTGTTCACATCTGTTCTCTACCCTAAACACCCACTAATTACCCATCAATCACCCCCTGTCACTGCTACCTATCAGATTAGACCCCTATCTGCCCCTAGGGCACTCAATCACCCGCCCACACCCTCAGAATGCCCTCAGACCCCAGCCCTGATCACCTCGCCAGTGCATTGCTTGCATCTATTCCCCCCTCTAATCACACCTTGAGACACCCATCAATCACCTCCTGTCACCCCCTAGCACACCTACCCATCAGATCAGGCCCTAATTTGCCCCGTGTGGGCTCCTGATCACTCGGCCAAACCCTCAGATCCCCCTCAGACCCCCTTCCGATCACCTCCCCACTGCATTGATTGCATCTATTTTCCCCTCTAACCACCCCCTGAGACACCCATCAATCACCTCCTGTCACCCCCCTAGCACTCCTATCCATCAGATCAGGCCCAATACAACCTGTCATCTAAAAGGCCACCCTGCTTATGACCGGTTCCACAAAATTCGCCCCCTCATAGACCACCTGTCATCAAAATTTGAAGATGCTTATACCCCTGAACAGTCATTTTGAGACATTTGGTTTCCAGACTACTCACGGTTTTGGGCCCGTAAAATGCCAGGGCGGTATAGGAACCCCACAAGTGACCCCATTTTAGAAAAAAAGACACCCCAAGGTATTCTGTTAGGTGTATGACGAGTTCATAGAAGATTTTATTTTTTGTCAAAAGTTAGCGGAAATTGATTTTTATTGGTTTTTTTTCACAAAGTGTCATTTTTCACTAACTTGTGACAAAAAATAAAATCTTCTATGAACTCGCCATACACCTAACGGAATACCTTGGGGTGTCTTCTTTCTAAAATGGGGTCACTTGTGGGGTTCCTATACTGCCCTGGCATTTTAGGGGCCCTAAACCGCGAGGAGTAGTCTAGAAAACAAATGCCTCAAAATGACCCGTGAATAGGACGTTGGGCCCCTTAGCGCACCTAGGCTGCAAAAAAGTGTCACACATGTGGTACCGCCGTACTCAGGAAAAGTAGTATAATGTGTTTTGGGGTGTATTTTTACACATACCCATGCTGGGTGGGAGAAATTTCTATGTAAATGGTCAATTGTGTGTAAAACAAATCAAACAATTGTCATTTACAGAGATATTTCTCCCACTTAGCATGGGTATGTGTAAAAATACACCCCAAAACACATTATACTACTTCTCCTGAGTACGGCGGTACCACATGTGTGGCACTTTTTTACACCCTAAGTACGCTAAGGGGCCCAAAGTCCAATGAGTACCTTTAGGATTTCACAGGTCATTTTGCGACATTTGGTTTCAAGACTACTCCTCACGGTTTAGGGCCCCTAAAATGCCAGGGCAGTATAGTAACCCCACAAATGACCCCATTCTAGAAAGAAGACACCCAAAGGTATTCCGTTAGGAGTATGGTGAGTTCATAGAAGATTTTATTTTTTGTCAAAAGTTAGCGGAAAATTGATTTTTATTGTTTTTTTCACAAAGTGTCATTTTCCACTAACTTTTGACAAAAAATAAAATCTTCTATGAACTCACCATACTCCTAACGGAATACCTTGGGGTGTCTTCTTTCTAAAATGGGGTCATTTGTGGGGTTCCTATACTGAACTGGCATTTTAGGGGCCCTAAACCGTGAGGAGTAGTCTGGAAATCAAATTTCGCAAAATGACCTGTGAAATCCTAAAGGTACTCATTGGACTTTGGGCCCTTTAGCGCAGTTAGGGTGCAAAAAAGTGCCACACATGTGGTATTGCCATACTCGGGAGAAGTAGTACAATGTGTTTTGGGGTGTATTTTTACACATACCCATGCTGGGTGGGAGAAATACCTCTGTAAATGACAATCTTTTGATTTTTTTACACACAATTGTCCATTTACAGAGTTATTTCTCCCACATGTACGGCGATACCACATGTGTGGCACTTTTTTGCACCCTAACTGCGCTAAAGGGCCCAAAGTCCAATGAGTACCTTTAGGATTTCACAGGTCATTTTGCGGAATTTGATTTCCAGACTACTCCTCACGGTTTAGGGCCCCTAAAATGCCAGGGCAGTATAGGAACCCCACAAATGACCCCATTTTAGAAAGAAGACACCCCAAGGTATTCCATTAGTAGTATGGTGAGTTTATAGAAGATTTTATTTTTTGTCACAAGTTAGTGGAAAATGACACTTTGTGAAAAAAACAATAAAAATCAATTTTCCGCTAACTTTTGACAAAAAATAAAATCTTCTATGAACTCACCATACTCCTAACGGAATACCTTGGGGTGTCTTCTTTCTAAAATGGGGTCATTTGTGGGGTTCCTATACTGCCCTGGCATTTTAGGGGCCCTAAACCGTGAGGAGTAGTCTGGAAATCAAATTCCGCAAAATGACTTGTGAAATCCTAAAGGTACTCATTGGACTTTGGGCCCTTTAGCGCAGTTAGGGTGCAAAAAAGTGCCACACATGTGGTATCGCCGTACTCGGGAGAAGTAGTACAATGTGTTTTGGGGTGTATTTTTACACATACCCATGCTGGGTGGGAGAAATAACTCTGTAAATGGACAATTGTGTGTAAAAAAAAAGAAAAAATTGTCATTTACAGAGATATTTCTCCCACCCAGCATGGGTATGTGTAAAAATACACCCCAAAACACATTCTACTACTTCTCTTGAGTACGGCAATACCACATGTGTGGCACTTTTTTGCAGCCTAACTGCGCTAAGGGGCCCAAAGTCCAATGAGCACCTTTAGGCTTTACAGGGGTGCTTACAAATTAGCACCCCCCAAAATGCGAGGACAGTAAACACACCCCACAAATGACCCCATTTTGGAAAGTAGACACTTCAAGGTATTCAGAGAGGGGCATGGTGAGTCCGTGGCAGATTTCATTTTTTTTTGTCGCAAGTTAGAAGAAATGGATTCTTTTTTTTTTTCTTTTTTTTTGTCACAAAGTGTCATTTTCCGCTTACTTGTGACAAAAAATAATATCTTCTATGAACTCACTATGCCTCTCAGTGAATACTTTGGGATGTCTTCTTTCCAAAATGGGGTCATTTGGGGGGTATTTATACTATCCTGGAATTCTAGCCCCTCATGAAACATGACAGGGGGTCAGAAAAGTCATAGATGCTTGAAAATGGCAAAATTCACTTTTTGCACCATAGTTTGTAAACGCTATAACTTTTACCCAAACCAATAAATATACACTGAATGGTTTTTTTTTTTATCAAAAACATGTTTGTCCACATTTTTCGCGCTGCATGTGTACAGAAATTTTACTTTATTTGAAAATTGTCAGCACAGAAAGTTAAAAAAATCATTTTTTTGCCAAAATCCATGTCTTTTTTGATGAATATAATAAAAAGTAAAAATCGCAGGAGCAATCAAATAGCACCAAAAGAAAGCTTTATTAGTGACAAGAAAAGGAGCCAAAATTCATTTAGGTGGTAGGTTGTATGAGCGAGCAATAAACCGTGAAAGCTGCAGTGGTCTGAATGGAAAAAAAGTGGCCGGTCCTTAAGGGGTAGAAAGACTGTGGTCCTCAAGTGGTTAAGAACCATTGTGTGTTCAAAACACCCCCAGAACTTTTAGAAATGAATAGACTATTCTGTTGCTAAAGGTCTTTTTTATTACTGTGATTTTGGAAAATATGTAGGTGGTTTAGTGCAGCTAAAGAAATACAAAACAAAACATGGTTTAGAAATTATGAAATTTCTAAAACGGAGAGCTCCATTCAAGTTATTCAAGTCAAATTGTGAAATTTCACTTTTGTTGAGAAATAAGCAATTTTTTCCAGTTCAGCTCTACACATTGTTGAGTCGAATGGTAACTATTATTTCGAACTAGCTTACGTTGTATGAAAGAATTCAAAAGTTCAGCTACCCCACACTGACCATCAAAGAGCCTGTCAGGACTGGGAGCGTCAGAGCAAGCTACCAGCCGCTCGGTTTGTGCAGGAGTGGAAAAGAAGGAACGATTGTTCCTGGTCCGTGCAACTAATAACTACCGAAGAAAGGTCATATTACCTGAGCTGACTGCGATGAAAACCAGTGCAGCACAAAGTACAGACTACAGATTAGAAAAGTGATGCAACCCAGTCTCACTGTCATCTTTAAAATGTCATAGCTGGCTGCAGAGTAGAATAGAGAGATGCCTTTTTCCATAACGTTAAATTGTAAACGCATTTGTACACAAATTATGTGTGTTTACAGAAACTTTTTAACAAGAGTGAAATTTCTCTTTTCGCTTTAAATACCAACTTTCAGACACATAGATTTCACTAGTAAATGCAAAATAATACCCAAGTATCTCGTGGTGAGTGGTGACCCAAAACTACTAGGAAAGTGCAGGCATTCAGTGCAATGGTAAAGCTTTTTTTATCCATGTATAAGCTTTTTGATTAGCTGATAGTAATCAGTCACTTTAAATTTGCATACACAACTTTCGATTTATGCCGCCCATTGGGGATCAGGACCTGATCCTCTTGGCGACATCACTGGCTGACGAGTACAGACGCACATCACCTGTGTAGCTGACAACGCGTTCTATTGCTATGCAGGGAGGGCGGAGGGACGATGAAGGGCTGGGCGGGGGTACGGAATTTTCAAAGCGGTTGGCCATCCATCAGTTGAGTAGATCCACCAGGCAAATCGCTTGGGTAATAGGCGGTCAGGGGTCACGTATACATGCCTGATTATCAGCTGAGGCAGTCATTGTCTGCCCCCTCAGCCAACTTTGATCAATTGATCAAAATAATGTCATAAAAAAGTGCTTCGTTTTTACAATAATTATGTATACATTATTTAGTGTTTGCCCATTGTAAAATCTTTTAAATCCCTGATTTACATTCTTGACATTTATTACATGGTGACATTTTTACTGTTGGCAGGTGATGTCACTGCTGCATGCTTTTTTGGCAGTTGGAAAACAGCTATTTCCCACAATGCAACAAGGTTCACAGACGGGAAACTGCCAGGAGTACCACGGACCTCAGAGTTTCTTGTGGGAGGGGTTTCACCACAATATCAGTGATACATCGCCCCCTGATGGTCTGTTTGTGAAAAGGAATACATTTCTCATGTAAAAGGGGGTATCAGCTACTGATTGGGATAAAGTTCAATTCTTGGTCAGAGTTTCTCTTTAAGGCATATATTTACCTTAAAGCAGTGGTAGGAAACCTATGGCTCGGGAGCCAGATGTGGCTCTTTTGATGGCTACATCTGGCTCACAGACAAATCAGTAGGGTTGATTCACTAAGCTACACTGCTCGAGCAGCACAGCTTAGTGTGGCAGTGCAAGTAAAATGATCAAAGTAGGTATGCTGCTGCTGTAGCATGCACTACTAACTTACTCTCACTACCCCAAAACTAACGGCTGCTCCAATTGTCCCACTCTGGACCCTGTCAGGTCCAGCGACTTTGTAGAATGAGATCCTACTAAGTGAATCAACCCCCATGTCAGCTAGCTAGCTGTTAAAGAGACTCTGAAGTCTCGTAAAAATCATGTTTTTAATAAAAACATGTGTTTAACATCTTTTCCCTTCCTAAACCGCCGCATCCCCGCTGCTGTACACTAACTAAATACCCCCAAACTCCTCCTGGGGCAATTCGGGCAGCGCTTCTGTGAGAGGCAGAGCTATGAGCCGCAGCTCTGCCTCTCAGCGCGTCTATCAGCCCGGATCACCGCCTCTCCCCCGCCCCTCTCAGTTTTCCTTCACTGAGAGGGGCGGGGGAAAGGCGGAGATCCGCCGCTATAGACGTGCATGGAGGCAGAGCTGTGGCTCATAGCTCTGCCTCCAACAGCAGCAAAATCCACGACCAAGAAAGTCGTGGATTTTGCGGGGGAGAGGGAGGGGGGAGTTAGGGGGGATTTAGATACATTTCAATGGCAGGAATGCAGCGGTTTAGGTAGGGCCAAGATGTTAAACACATGTTTTAATTAAAAATATGATTTTTAGGAGACTTCAGTGTCTCTTTAATCAGTATTTCTCCAGTCTGGCTCTCCGGCAAAAAAGGGCTTTCATCAGATGAGCGGGGGGTGAGGTGGATGAGGCGGGCAGCAGAATTTTAGTGGAAACTGTAGTGGTGCCAGTTTGGTTTTTGGTAGACTGCTATATGATAACGCAGAAACATATACTGTAGAACTTATATAAAAACATAAACATGCATACATAGTTTATTCTAAAGATCTTTAAATTTCATTATACAATAAATAAATATGTCTCCAGCGACAAACCCAAGCCACAAACTAATGTGTTGGGCATTTAGTGAATCAGATCCCGAGGTTTGCCTTCAAACTGCTGCACCTTCATCTTGTCTGTTCCCAGCTAATCACAACCAACATCCTGCAGGCAGCCTCTCTTCGGCTTATGTCCCTTTCACAGCACCGTGCTATGAAATGGCCCACGTGCCTCCAGACTTTCATTGAATAGATGAATGCCTCTTGACCGTTTCACTGACACAGTTAAATATTTAAAACATTTTTGCTTGTTCGGGCTTCCCGTATAATAGAAGCTGTCTTCCTCATCTCCACTGCCATTAATCATTGTATATTGCTCTTTACTGAAAAAAGCAGCTGGGATTTTATGTGAGAAATGTTTGGTTTGATATACTAATGTATTAATTATGACCGGAGTGCCTTTGTTGTTCCCATCGGAAAGAAAACACAAAGAGGATATTTTGTTTTGTGCATTAGAATTACACATTAGTATTGACATTGCCATTGAATTGACACGGAGCAAGATATATATGTGGTATTTTTAAACTTGTCAATAAAATGCCATTTAAGGCACCAGAAAACAAGAAAGTACTCAAAATAATTTTTGAGTATAAGACTACTTTTTAACCCAGGAAAATCTTCTCAAAAGTCAGGGGTCGTCTTGTACGCAGGGCGTCATCTTATAGAGTTGATGCTGAAACTTTCGAGCTGGACTGGAGAGTCTGTGGTTGCCGCATACAGTGGGGGGAGCTCAAAAATGTCCGCAGCCACATCCCCACCGTATGTGGTGACCGTAGGAAAGCAGCAAGGGCGGTCCTGTACAAGTATTGTAGAAGAAATATAATAATAGTGTAGTATCTCCAGACTCCAGTGCACCTGCTAGTGTAATTTAATGTGTAACACCCAAAAATGGTGTATGCAATGCGCTCACCAGATGTTGTTGCTGCTCTATTACAAACAGCCAATCAGCATAGGTAATTCCACATACAATCACTTGTTCAAGATACTCCTGTCCTGGATCTTTACATGCATAGATGCTCCTCGAAGTAAACAAATAAGGTAGTAATAGTGTAGTATTTGCGGCACGGTTGCACCAACACCTCACCGTGACAACTCCACTCTGTGTGACCAAACACCCATGCCACACAAGATTGCACTCACCGGACTATAATGCTGCCCAACCACAATCAGCATATAAAGCAGATGGTCAGCTGACCAGTGTACAGTACCCAGACATACATCGATCTCCTTTAAAAAACTAAAAGAACGCCTCCATAGCGCAATAAAAGACTTTAATATCCAATAAAAGTAATAGTTTTCCACTCACATATTCCCAGATAAAAATCGCATGTAATACACAACTCCAGTGTCCTGGATTAGCAGCCACGTCCGTGTGCCGTCCTGAAGCTCCGCCCAACGCGTTTCGTCACATGGACTCATCAGGGGCAGCCGCCTCTCCCCCGTGTGTGGCATGGGTGTTTGAACCCTCCTCTGGTGGTGCCTAAAACTAATTACCCTTCTGGTGGTGCCTAAGGGCTGGTTCAGACTGACGTTTGGAGGCGTCGCGTTCGTTGGCGTCGCGGCGGCAATGCGTTCGGGCTTTCAGCAGCGTTCGCATTGCGTTCGGACGCGGTCGCGTTTTTTCTTCCCCTAGGGGAACATTACCCGTCGCGATTAACCGCCCCTGGAAGCAACATGTAGCTTCCAGGCGCTCCTTGAACGCCAGTGAAAATCGGGACCCGAACGTTCGTGCGAGCGTTCGTGCAAACGCGCGTAAAAGCTTGGTACAAACGCTCCCATTCACTAAAATGGAAGCGTTCAACGCCAAGCCCCGAAAGCTGGCAGTAAACGCTCTGCAAGCGTCCATCTCAACCAGCCCTAACCCTAATCCCCTCGGTGGTGCCTAACCCTAACCACTCTCTCTGCAGAGACACCCTTTTACACATAGAAACGATAATATGTTTGATAAGGTAAAATCTGTACATATAAACCAAATATGCCAAAAACTATAACGTTGCAAGGTTCTATAATGATAACTACTTAAAAAACTATAATGTTGTTAACAATATTTTTGGCGGTTCCCTTTTTTCTGCTTTTTTCACCGTATTAACGATAATTGCATGAAAGTCTATGGCAGCGCCCTTGTCGTCCACCCTCAGCCGGCGCCCTTTTTTTCCTGCTACTTGTGTGTTTTACAGAAAACAGCATCAAATCGCATGGCTCCTGCCACATTATTCTCTGTGATTCTAAGAGTTTCACTGATAAACCACAGGTAACCTTACTGATTTTAATTAAATATTCTCTGTAAATTAAAGGCTTTATATCATCTCTCACAGGTATTACTTTATTTCAAATTTATGCCCGACAATTTATGCCGTGTAAAAATATGTTGGCGCGAAGCTCTTAAAAACATAATAACATTATGTTAAAATGTAAAAATATAAGTTAAAGTACCGTAATTACTGCTCTGATTGCACCACGTGAGATACCAGAACAGTTCTGTGTCTTCCAAAGCAATGCGAAATCTGGAAAAACTACAGCCACAGAGCAGGATAAGGCCACGTTCACAGTGGTACATTGTGTTGTATTTCCTGTATAACAGGAATGCAATGGAGCTGAAAAATGCACTTTGCGAATACATTACATTGCATACAGTGAAGCATGCAGTCAATGAAAAGTATGCTTAACTGTGCCTGTGAATGTTGTATATATGAGAAGTGTAATTTATTACCTTCTCAGAAGCAGGGATGAGCAGAAACTACGCCAGTGCGAATTTACGCATCGTAGTTCGCATCTACGCATCGTAGTTCATAGGCGAAGTTTCAAAACTACGCATACGAATTTACGCGTAGCGAAGTACCGCTACGCGTAGCTTACGCCCACTATGCGTAGTTAACACGTGTATTGCGTAGTTAACTACGAATGCGTTACTCGCGTCTAATTTTCCGCATGCGGTTGTATGCATACAAATTTACGCATTGGAAAGGGGAATGTACACATAGAAGAGTTCCCTGTATGTGCATTTCTAAGGAAATTAATGCATACATTTTCTGCATACGGGCATAAGTATCCACATACACTACGCTTCGCACTACGCGTAATTGCGTATTTTAACGCGTATTCTACGAAATGCATACGAAGCGAATATTTGTTTTCGAAGCCGTAGTTTGGCGAAGCGTAATTGCGTAAAACTATGCGTATTTCCAGCGTAGCGAAGTTGGCTGACTACGACCATCCCTGCTCAGAAGGACAAACCATAACTTAATGAAAAAAGTAATAATTATTTATGCATTGAAAGAAATGCTTTTCACAGGTCTTGGCCCGCTTCCTCAGGTCAGTAAAAGTGCGTGCCTGTAGAACTTTTGGTCATGAACCTGAGCTCACACTTAGTCCAGGCTAATCGTCACTGGGAGGGGCTACATACCGACATACAGCAACATATCGCTATATTAAAATTTAAATTAATCAATCCTAAAATTATTTTAAAAAAATGATGCTTAATTTAAAAGCTATGTTTTACTTATTGTATAGTTTAAGGCCTTAAACCTGGGGTCCCCAAACATTTTGGGTCAAGGGCCGGGTCAACATACTTCAGACTGCTGGGGGGCCGGAGTATATATAGAATGATGTAGAAGTCTTTGCGGGCCAGACAGTTAAGCATACCCCGGTAACAATCTGCAGTCCAATTGGACAGCAGTGTCACCTAATGTGGAATTTAATTGTAAACCAGCAAAATACTGCTTTCTGGCTTCCATGTGGATGGGTGGTGCCAGCACTGCTATTCTATATGCGGACCACCAATATTTAAAGATGTAGCTGACCGCATCTATAAGTAATATATTTTGTGTGTGGGGGCCGGTAAAAAAGCCTCAGGGGGCCACATTTGGCACAAGGGCCTTAGTTTGAGGACCACTGCCTTAAACTCTTAGTTATCTTTTCTTTTTCCTCTGATCACATTACTTAACCGAAGGGTGGCCAGTCTACAAGTTGCAAAAACTATTGTATTAATATATAGCTATAGGAAGTGTTTCTGATACTGAAACTAGGAACATTACAGTAAAAGCGGGTATCCTGAATAATTTACTGCATTCTACTTTTTGTCACTACAGTTCCTTTTTAAATCCCCAAAGTCGTCACTTCCCCTCAGCACCTATAGTTGTCACCAGGGATGGATTTCTGGAAAGGCCACCAAGGCCCAGGGCTTGGGTGGCTGCAGCCCAAGGGTTGCACCTGGACATGAACTAGGGTTTGCTAATACAAATACAGCAGTGTTGCTCTCCACGGCCTCGTGATTACGGGTAACCTGTGACCACGAGCTGTTTTTCCTGAACACAAGGTCAGATTCTGAATTCATGATCGTCTCTCGATCACGGATTTATTTCCGAATGCTCGTGCTCGTGGTATAAATCCGGCTCGCGATCACGGCCGTGATTATAACCTGAAAATCTGCCGACTTTAACGGGTAATAGCAAAGCCCCCTTACATGCTAGAAACACCAAATTTGCAGGTAATGTTAAGTAGAACAGTGGGAACTGTTTGCTAAAATGTAGGCGGTTTTTAATCACAAATACTTTTTTCATTTGAAACTTTAAAATTGATTTTCTCAAAAACGACAAGGTCTTTTTGGAAAAAAAAAATGTCAACCTTTATAATCCATGCAATTTTGGTGATTGGAGCATGCTATTAACGTTAAAGTCAAATCCGTGTTCATGTAATCACGGCTAAAATCCGAGTCAAATTCGGCGCTCCCATTAAAATCCGGATCACGATCACAGCGTATTTGGATTTTGATTCTGCCGAGACTGGAATTACTCGAATTCGTAATTGGGGGTGTCCGAGCATTGCTGGGTACATATGAATGAAAAGGCTGCAAATGGGGATCCACACATGCAAAAGGGAAGCTGATGTCCAAGAGAGCTGTTCATGAAAGTGGGGGTCTGCAGTACAGGGAACAGGGATGATACATATGGAAGAGGGGGCTGCACATGGAATTGGAGGGTCTGCAGTACAGGGATGATACACATGGAAGAGGGGGCTGCATATGGAATGGGAGGGGTGCTGTACATGGATTATACACACAGAAGAGGGGCTGCACATGGAATGGGAGGGTCTGCTGTACATGGATGATACACTTGGAAGAGGGGGCTGCACGTGGAATGGGAGGGGTGCTGTACATGGATGATACAAACAGAAGAGGGGGCTGCACATGGAATGGGAGGGGTGCTGTACATGGATGTTACACATGGAAAAGGGGGCTACAGATGGAGTGGGAGTGGCTGCAGTACATGGATGATACACTTGGAAGAGGAGGCGGTACATGGAATGGGAGGGTCTGCAGTACATGGATTGTTTCACATGGAAGAGGGGTCAGCACATTGTATGGGAGGGTCTGCAGTACATGGATTGTTTCACATGGAAGAGGGGTCAGCACATTGTATGGGAGGGTCTGCAGTACATGGATTGTTTCACATGGAAGAGGGGTCAGCACATTGTATGGGAGGGTCTGCAGTACATGGATGATACACATGGAAGAGGGGTCAGCACATGGTATGAGAGGGTCTGCAGTACATGGATGATACACATGGAAGAGGGATCAGCACATTGTATGGGAGGGTCTGCAGTACATGGATTGTTTCACATGGAAGAGGGGTCAGCACATTGTATGGGAGGGTCTGCAGTACATGGATGATACACATGGAAGAGGGGTCAGCATATTGTATGGGAGGGTCTGCAGTACATGGATGATACACATGGAAGAGGGGTCAGCACATGGTATGAGAGGGTCTGCAGTACATGGATGATACACATGGAAGAGGGATCAGCACATTGTATGGGAGGGTCTGCAGTACATGGATTGTTTCACATGGAAGAGGGGTCAGCACATTGTATGGGAGGGTCTGCAGTACATGGATGATACACATGGAAGAGGGGTCAGCATATTGTATGGGAGGGTCTGCAGTACATGGATGATACACATGGAAGAGTGGGTGGTACATTGAATGGGAGGGTCTGCAGTACAGGTATGATACACATGGAAGAGGGGTCAGCACATGGTATGGGAGGGTCTGCAGTACAGACATGATACACATGGAAGAGGGGGCAGCACATGGTATGGGAGGGTCTGCAGTATATGGATGATACACTTGGAAGAGGGGACGACACACACAGTGGGAGGAGCGGTGCTGCACTTGGAAGGGGAGTCCAATATACTTGGCCTAGGGGTACAAAATGCATAAATCCGGCCTTGGTCATCATTAGTTTCTTATTCTCTGCAGATTCTGCAGACTTATTTATACAAGCATTATAACTATTCCTCTATAGAAGCTTGCTGCTTATTGGCTTAAACATAAACCTCGCCCAGGTCCCCGGCATTTGGAAGTAGGATTAGAAGCAATAAACTGCCACTTTTTTACAGCGTAAGAAGTTTTGGCCGGGCTTGCTGTTCATGCACATTGACACATCGCTTTGTTTGACTTTCTCGACATTCATAAAGTTGCTTTACAATGCCAAAAAAACAAGATGGGCTGTCGTGATTTATTATGAAAACAAAATTCTTAATAGATTCCACACCAAGGTGGCAGCCTACTGTGCGGCGGCAGCGCCCGCAACATTCGGAAAACACTACAGATAACTTATGATTTATGAGGCGTAATAATATTTACAGTGATTTTTCCTGTAGCCGAATGCTCAGTATATTATTGACTTCCAAATGGTAATTCTGTCTGTTTCTGCCGTACAAATTAAAAGAGAAAAAAGGAATAAATTGTACAACAAAAGCCAACTGAGACCGTCTTTATAGACTAATATTTTAGTAAATGCGTTTCATGGAAAATGAAATATTTCCCAAGTAAGTGAGGATACTTCAAATAAATGTGACATTTTCTGCATCTTAAAACAACAGGCCTGTTTACTGCTTCACATTTTCACTGTGACTGTTTCTTTTCCATAGCTGACTTCTGCTGCTGTTTTTCTGGTTTGCAACTTACTGGTGGCATCAGCACTACACAAAGATCAGGGAGAATTCACAGGATGTTTTAAGACGGATCAGTGAATAATGGCGCACAGCGCCTATGCATATAAATGGTGCCGCATTAAAAAGATACGCTTATTGCTATTTATCGTTAGTACTGCATAATAATGGCGCACAGGGAAAAAAGAAGAAAAACGGCACACACTAACGTTATTTATCAATAGTGGCACACACTAACGTTATTTATCAATAGTGCCGTTCATTTGCCAAACAGCAGACGTTATTGCCCACAGTAACGTTATTTATCAATAGCGCCCTACATAAGCCAAACTGCAGACGTTATTTAACTGCAAAACGGTGAATGGATTTAATGTAACACTGTCAAGGTTAGGATTAGGCACCACTGGGGAGATCTTAGGGTTAGGCACCATCAGGGGGGTCTTAGGGTTAGGCACCACCAGGGCTGTGGTTAATATTAGGCACTACCAGGGGGGTCTTAGAGTTAGGCACCACCAGGGGGGTGGTTAGGCACCACCAGGGGGGTGGTTAAGATTAGGCACCACCAGGGGGTGGTTAGGGTTAGGCACCACCAGGGGGGTCTTAGGGTTAGGCACCACCAGGGGGGTTTAGGGGTTAGGGATAGGTACAGAGAGGGTTCTGTGTGTTAACGCTAAATAACAATAAGGCTTTACCCGCTAAATAACAATAAGGCTTTAACGTTAAATAACAATAAGGCTTTAACGTTAAATAGCGATAAGCGGCAAACGTATTAGCGGCAACACCATGCGCCATTATTCGCAGGCGCCATTTTCAGATGGATCCGTTTTAAGAGATACTGTTGTGACACATAGTAGAATGCAGGAATTTATTCAGGGTGCCAACTTTTAGGCTACTTTCCCACCAAGACGTTGCGTTTTAGGGGACGTTATGGTCGCATAACGTGCCCCTAACGCAACGCATGGTGGTCTTGAAGTTGGACATCAGATTGAGCTGCGTTATGCGGCTCTCAAAGCAGCCGATCCAGGTTAGTGATAGGAAGTCCTTATCTTTTTAAAGATTCGGATCATTTGAATCGGATCATTAAAAATATCGGGATCTTTGAACCGAATCCTTTGAATCATTTTACTAGGAATGCAGACTGGGGGGGATATGACTAGCAGGCCAGGACTTTCCCTGCACTGTACATTCTGTATGTTCCTGTTTCTTCCAGACAGACATCCACTTTGAACCGAATCTTTCATTGTGATGATCCGGATGATTCAACTCACAAAAAAAGATCTGGATCAAATGAATGATTCACGATTCAACACTACAGTCCCACCATGAGTCACCACAGTGCAGTGAATATTAATTAGCCATGTGGCTGGCCTCAGAGGAGGAGGGGAGACCTCCTCCTCCAACATTACTGAGCATGTGCAAACAGTCTAACGTGGCTTAGCAGAGTATAACGTATAGCATGCAGCACTTTGTTTAAACATGCTGCGTTACAATGTAACGCAACGTGTGCACTGTGAACAGCACATTGATTTTACAGTGCTGTGAGTTAGGCTGCGTTACTGGCTGCTGTAACGTGGGACTTTAACGTCCCACTGTGAAACCAGCCTTATGGTAAATTTCCAGGTTTCAGCATTAGAACACTTTCAATATCTACATATTGCTGTATATTGTGCAGTCCCACCCTACCAGTATCTGAGACAGTTACCACTAACAACAGAATCAGTTTTCTAGCGCTCCTTTGTTTGGGGAAAGGTGGAGGGGAGCGATTCATATTCTTTCCTGGATAGATTAAAAGTAGTCAGTTGTAAACCCTAACTACATATTCATTACACTCAAGGTTTAATGATTACTATTGATCTGAACTTCTGTCTATTCAGCCTGGGATCTAATGTATTTTTTTTTTTTTTGAGGAGAGGTGTATTGGACTTTAAAGAACAAGTGACGACCATGCTAACCTAGAAATAAAAAAAAACACATATATAAGCAGACAAATACTAGTTCTACTTACATAACAGATGTATTGCACTGTCCACGTTATGATTCCTGAGATTGTTTTAACCTCTTGAGGACCATGGTGGTAAACCCCCCTAGTGACCAGCCTAATTTTACATTAATTGGCCACTGCAGCTTTAAGGCCAAGCTGCAGGGCCGTATACCTCTGCACACAAGTGATCCCCCCCCCCTTTTCACCCCACCAACAGAGCTCTCTGTTGGTGAGGTCTGATCGCCCCCCCTGTGTTTATTTTTTTTTTTTATAAATATTTGTTTGTTTGTTTTTTAAATATTTTTTGACATTTTCTTTTCTTTTTTTTTTCTAAATCCCCTCCCTCCCCCCAGCCGGCCAATCACGGCGATCGGCTGTCATAGGCTTCTGCCTATGAGAGCCGATCGCTCTCTTGTCCCCCATGGGGACAGTCGTGTCACACGGCTGTCCCCAGTGCAGCGCTGCTGCTGATCGCAGCGCTGCACATGTAAATACACGGCGGTTTTGCCGTGTAACAGTCTCCCGAGCGGCAAACGCCGCTCGGAGACTGAAGGCGGAGCTCAGCTCCGCCCACCAAGCGGGAGATGCGCGCGCACCGTGCGCACGATCTCCCGTAAACTGCTGCCCCAGGACTTTCCGCCAATTGGCGTTAGCTGGTCCTGGGGCTGCCGCCGCGGCCACGCCTGCCGGCATGACGCGGGCGGCAAGCGGTTAAAGGAAAAGCTGAGAATCCTATTCTAGACAGGTTCCATCTTGGTTACCTTTGACCTCCTGACATCATTTCCCTCCCCCACTCTTTTTTCTCCTCTTGCTAATTGTGTATTTGTTACCCACCCTCCTCCCAGAGTCTTCAGACACTCCCACTGAGGTCTATACTAGGAAGTGCACTGTTCTATGTCATTAGAAGGAGGGGGAAATAAAGGGAAGAGGAGCAATATATTATAGATAAAGATTCCCCAGCATGCAACTGTTTGGCGATGGCAATTAAAGGGCCAGTGCTCTTAAGGTATGTGATAACTCCAAACCACAACAGCAGAAAAAGTTTTGAAAGTTCTGAATGCAGGATTAGCATCTTTATCACTTAAAACACCAGTTGCAAATTAATGTTTTATGGTGACAATTCCGTTTTAAGATATGAATGCACAAACTTTACACCAAGGAGTAGCTAGAATGGAGTAAGGCAAGGGACTTCATAGCACTTATATCACATTCTCTGTAGTAATGAATCATGCTTCACCGTCTGGAAATAATATAGATTAATCTGGCTTGGACAGATGCCAGGAGAATGTGACCCGCCCGAATAGCATAGCGCCAACTGTAAAGTTTGGTGGTGAAGGCTAAAGATAAGCAGGCGACATTTACTGAATCAGTTTCATTGCAAACCCAGCATTTTTGACAAAATAAAAGTTTAACTAAAACACTGTAAAGTATTTTTTTCAGCAGTGGTGCTGTAATGCTGGCATCCTCCTTCGGGTCCCGGTCACATGATATAACGTGTTATCGGGACCAGAAGGATTATGTCAGCATTGCAGGACAATGGTGGACACCAAGAGGGGTCAGGAAGTGTCTGGGTCATTCAGCGTCTTCCCTGTACGTGGGTAAGTAGCTAACTCTTTTCTTTCTCATGTCACAGGCAAAAGAAAACAGAAAAAAACTTTAGGTTGCTCAAGATTAATTTAAGTTTGATATTACTCTTCTAACTTACATTTTAATACTCATCCACTTGGTAGATGCTGAACAGGTATTTAGAAGATTAGTTGAGGAAACAACCCCTGAGATTTTTATTAAATCAGGCCCCATTCATTTATAAACAATAAGTTTAAATTAAGCAATAATGGCCCAACATGCAATTCTCTTAAATTAAGTTAATAGGTTTTCTCTGCCACCGCCATCATCATCATTACTTCTTCCATTGCACTGGCATACATTTCTAAGGAAGGAAACTGGTAATCTCGGAGTAATTATTTTAAAGGGGACTTGAAATGAGAGGGATATGGAGACTGACAAATGTATTCCTTTTAACTGCTTGCCGACCGCTCAATGCCGATTGGCGTGGACGGCTCTCCATGGGGCTAGCAGGAGATTGCAGGCGCTGCTGCGTGCGCATCTCTGCTTTGAAGGCGATCGCCGCTCGGAGACTGTTAGACAGCGAAACCGTTGTCTAATAACTATGTACAGCACTGCGATCTACAGCAGAGCTGTACTGGGGACAGCTGTGTGACACGGCTGTCCCCCTGGCACTCACTAAAGTGATCCGCTGTCATAGGCTGAAGCCTATGACAGCCGATCACACTGATTGGCTAGCCGGGGGGAGGGAGGGAGATAGGAAAAATAAATTAAAAAATAGATAATTTTATAAAAAAAAAAATCAAATAAATATTTATTAAAAAAAATAAACATTGGGGGAGCGATCAGACCCCACCAACAGAGAGCTCTGTTGGTGGGGAGAAAGGGGGGGGGGTTTACATGTGTGCTGTGCTGTGCGGCCCCGCTGCTTGGCCTTAAAACATTAGTGGCCTATCTCAGTACAAATGGCCTGGTCCCTAAAGGGGGTTTAACACCGCGGCCCTCAAGAGGTTAAAAAATGTAAATTGCTTGGCTGTCCTACTGATCATCTGCCTTGAATGCTTTTAGGCCTCGTTCCCAGCTAAGTAATTCAAGCTGTGTTCCGGAACCACAACGCAATGCAGATCGCAGGGACAGGGAAGTGGACACACTGTCTGATGTTTCCATCCATGGGCTGGGATTTACCGTGGAATCGCAAAGCATGGGTGTGTGCATCTCGGCACATTTGTGACGTGATTCCATTCATATATGAATAATGGAATTGCAATCACACCAGGGAAAATCACGGAGCAACGCAATGCTTTACGTCCTGTCACCACCTGCATCACCCGCAGCATTAGTTGGAAATGAGGTGTTAGCCACAGACCCTGAACAAGCATGCCGATCCAATGTTTCTGACTGAAATCTTAGCTGCGTGCTTGTTTCAGGTGTGTGATTCAGATACTACAGATGCCATGAAGATCAACAGGATTGTCAGGCAATTGGTATGTTTTAAAAGGCCACTATCCCCAAAAAATTGTAAAATTTTCAATACGTGTTTACAGATACTTATTAGAAGTAGAGATGGCCCAGCCTTGGAGAACTCATGGAGAAGCACATGATCAGTTTGATCAGCTGATAGATTTGTAAGGCTCTAATTTGCTGGTCATGATCATGTGTTAAACCAGGAAGTCTTCACAGCAAATCAGAGGCTTACATATCTATCAGCTAATCAAACTGATCATGTGCTTCTCCATGAGTTCTCCAAGGCTGGGCCATCTCTAATTAGAAGTACATTTTCCAACATTAAAATGCACTATACATTTTCCTAGGTTGCTATCACTTAGTCGGCAGTGCAAATCTGACAGTCAATCTACTCATGGGGAATTCCCAGTCTCTCCTTTATTCAGTACAAAAGCACTCCTTAGAAAGTATCTATATAAATAAAAAGTTTCGATCCTTGATGGTTACCCGTAACCTCCAAGTCTTTGTGAATGAGAGAGATCAGGAGCCCAATGGCGCAATATTGTTAGACAAAGGGATGTAAGCACATGTGTATATGTATTATACCCAGAAGGGTGGGATGCAAAACTTGCAATCAACGTCGAAGCCTGCGGGAATATAACCATCCCCACTCGGTGTCCCGGCTCTGTTGGCGCAGATGCTGGTCGGCCACTCTCCTGGATTTGTTGTGAGGACTGAAACTCCTTGTGACTAAAACAAAAAACCCTATGGGGTATGGACTACACTAAAAACACTGTTGGAGGGGCCATTGAAGACATAATACTACTATACATTGTATATGTGAGAAGTGCAATTTCTTACCTACTCACAAGGACAAGCCATTATTTCATGGAAAAAGTAATATTTAATCATGCACGGTAAACAACGCATTTCACGGGTCTTGGTCTGCTTCCTCAGGTCAATACAAGTGCCTGCAGAACTTTTGGTCATGAACATAAGCACTTAAAACAATTGCTCACGTTTGTGACCAAAAGTTCTACAGGCAATATTACTTTTTCCATTTAGGCTACTTGCACACCAAGACGTTGCGTTAGGTGCTACGTTAAGGTCGCATAACGTGCACCTAACACAACGTATGGTGCTGCAGGTGAGGACGGTAGAGTGAGCCGCGTTAGGCGCACACTAACGTGCGCCTGTAACGTCTTAGTGTGTAAGCAGCCTAAACCATTCTGAGTTGGTAAGAAATTACGCTTTTTGCATATACAACGTATAGTAGTATTATATCATCAAGGAGTGTTTTTTAATCTATATAAAGATGTTAGCTTTGTACACTAATGTATTTTTCCGACTATAAGATGCACCCCAAAAGTGTGTGTGCTCGTGGGGGAGTCAGTGCCTCTGATAGTCTGGATGTGCCCCATAAGTCCTCTGTTTGATTAGTGGTTCGGCTATTGATTTGGCCTGTTTTACACCAAAAGTTTTTCTGATCGGCAATGCTTTTCAGTTTATTTTAAATATCAATGTTATATTGCCGGAATTCTAACTATACTGACATTGAAGGGAATCTGAAGTGAAAATAAACTTATGAGATAATGATTTGTATGTGTAGTACAGCTAAGAAATAGAACATTAGTAGCACAGGTATGAGTCTCATGTTGTTTCCAGTACAGGAGGAGTTAAGAAACTTCACTGGTTATCTATGCAAAAGAGCTTCTCTGAGCTCTCCGACTAACATAGTCAGAGAGCAGTGCTATTTTTTGAAGCAGTTATCTCAACCTGCCTCTCACTGTTTCTTGTTTAAGGTTTTACTGCAGGAATGTTGAAAGGGTCATTAAATCTGCTCTGTTTTATAGTTTAACATAAAGAGTGTAGTTTGTAAACTGCAAATATTAGAGAATGATGCAATGTGGTAAATAAAAAAAAAGCTATATAACTGACTATAAAATTATGAGACTCTTTTCTTTGCTACTAATGTTCTATGCATTATCCGTACTACACATACAATTCATTATATCATAAGGTTTTTTTTTCCATTTCAGTGTCATTTTAACTAACACCCAAATGAACAGAGGTGTCACAACACATACGCATTTGGTTTCCCTTTTAAAACCCTGAAGAAGATGACCTCTTTAAAGCAATTTACTCAGATTTGCAGCAATCACGTTTTTTTCTTGCCACACAAATGTTCATTTTTCTTACTGTCATTCATTTCCACAGCTATTCCCTACACAACGGAACACAATACTTATACTTCTTGACATTCCTCCAGCCTAGTCTTATTTTCTCTCTTTCTGGGTAATATTACCAGAGATGATTACTTTCTGGAAATGAAATGGTTCCAAGCAGATCAGCGACGGAGTGCAGTAGGTCATCTTTATAGTTCCCATTTCTTCTGCTGTTATTTCTGGTGGCGTAACATTTAGCAAACAGATTGAAATCCTTTTAGCATTAAACAATATCTCAGCAGGATGTGAAAGTCTGTCATGGGGAGAATTAGGACACAGTTCACCTGGATAATGAATTGCAATACATCCCTCTTGTAATCAGTATTTCCTGGGCACCGATGTGTCTTTCTCTAGACCCGAGAAGAAGCTGCCAAAGTAAAATGCATTTAAAGATAAAGATGTATGACACAGAGGAGATAAATAGCACCTTAAATACACTCGTTAAAAGTTTTGAATCAGGTTCAAGTGCAGGCCTCTTAGAGAAGGACCACACTTATGTCTAAAGGAACTGCAGATGATTTTCTGCAAGCATTTTGCTCAGAGCCGGTTGTAGACTTTTTGCCGTCCTGAAGCAAATATTTTGAGGACACTTACAAGACGGGACCCCGGGCTTTAAGCAGAGGTGTATCTAGGGAAAACAGCACCTATGGCAAACATTTAAATTTGTGCCCAGGGAGGGTCAGTCTCGGTTGAATTGGTTGTGTCCAAGTTGAAATGAAGCATGGCCTGTAAGAGTATCTATACATATCCCCCAAATAACAATTAGGCAGCTTTTCCTCCCAAAAGATGTAACCAGGTAGCAGAATGTCCCTCAGATAAAGCTATGATCTGTATGGAGAACACCAAGGATGCTACGAAGCAGTGCCTCCAGTAAGAGACGCCCATGGCACATGCCATTCCTGCACCCCTGTAGATATGCCTGTGGCTGTGAGTGTTACCAGGGGGAGGTAAGGGAAAGGGTGTGTTCATGATTTGTAGTTACACCTCTGGTTGTTGGGGATCAAATATACATTACTTTATACATTAATTTAATATTTTTTTCATAATCTGAATTTGAATTTGGGATTGAAATTCAGCCTCTCTCTATTACAGTGAATCTACCATAACAATTGCAAACTGTTTATTTATTTGTAAGTGCGCAAACCTACAAATTTAGCAGGGGATAAAATAACCCCCCCCCCTACACACACACACACACACACACACACACACACACACACACACACACACACACACACCACACACACCACACACACACCACACACACACACACACACACACACACACACACACACACACACACACACACACACACACACACACACACCACACACACCACACACACCACACACACACCACACACACACACACACACACACACACACACACACACACACACACACACACACACACACACACACACACACACACACACACTGTGGGTTAAAACCAAAACCTTAGAAGTACTATATCAACAACAACAACATGAAAAAAATTATTAGGTAGGTCCACATGGGAAGAGAAGACACACAAAGCTTGGTTTGCACATAAAAGAGAGAAAGGCATGCATGAAATAAGGGCACCACCATAGACTCTAATGCAATTATCATTAATACAGCGCCCAAAGCAGAAAAAAGGGCACCCAATAAATATTGTTAACAACATTAGAACATTAAAGTTTTTGAAATATGTTATCATTTTAGAAGCTTGTAACGTTATAGCTTTTGTCATATTATTTAGTTTGTATGTACAGATTTAACGTTATCAAATATATTATTGTTTCTACATGTGAAAGGGTGTTTGTACAGGGTAGTGTTTAGCGTAAGGCAACACTGAGGGGGCGGTGTTTAGGGGTAGGCACCACCCGGGGAGCGGTTAGGGTTAGGCAACACACTGGGGGGGGTTAAGGTTAGACACCACCAGGGGGTAGTTAGGGTTAGGCACCAGGGGGGGGGGGGGGGTGGCGGGGTTGGTAGCGGGGCTAGGGTTAGGCACCACCAGGGGAGTGGTTAGGTTTAGGCACCACCAGGGGAGGGTTCTGTGTGAAAGTAGGGTTAGGTTAAGCTGATTGTTGAATTACGTAACAATTTTTTTTTAATGTTAATATCTTTTCGGTTCCATCTCACGTCTGTTTTAAAACGGTATTTATTGTTAACTAATTTTGTTAGCGATGTCCAGCGTTATTGAGATTTCGTTATCCACTGCTGCCAATTTGTTATCCAGCTGGGCCCTTTTTTCCATGATGCCCTTTCAAATAATAACACATTTGATAGCATAAAATTTGTACAAGCAAACAAAATAATATGACGAAAGCTATAATGTTGCAAGTTTCTAAACCATAACATATTTCAAAAACTTTAACGTTCTAATGTTGAAAATTATATTTTTCAGGCATCCTATTGTCTGCTTTGGGCACTGTATTAACGATATTTGCATTTGCGTCTCTGTGGCCACTAGCCACCGGCGCCCTTTTTTGTTCCTGCTTGGAGAGAGAGGATTCTGGGATCTAGAAGTCTACAGGACAGTCTAGTAGAGATGGCTCGAACTTTTTGCGAAGGTTCGCGTTCAAGGTTCGCGAACTGAAAATCAAAGGTTCGAGCCATCTCTACAGTCTAGCCACACAGACCAATACGTGGGTCACAAGCTGGTGTTATTAGAATCCTACAACACCAGGCTGAGATTAAAAACTAACAGCAGGAAGGTGAAGAATAAGGAAAGCGAACACCTCAGAAAACCTTTATGTGTATTTTTGCTACTCAGTCTGGCATAGGCCTTTGTGAAGACAACAACAAAAGAAAACAATAGACTGAGGAACAGAGGGGGCAATCAGACAAAGAGGAGGAACATAGCGATCCTGTACACAGCTGGTGTGTGGAAGAAACCGGTAACAAATATCATACCTGCATTCTTCAAACTCAGCATTGCACTGAAGCAATAACAGTTTAAGGATTTAGCAGCCAAATACAACCAACAGTGGTGTAACAATAGCCTGGGGGCTAAGGGGGCCCGTTTCTGTGGTGACTTGTAGAGAAGAAGCAGCAGACCACAATACTTTATCTCCTTCCAGTGGCAGAACAGGCCTTCATTACTCTCTTTAGTGCAGCTGTGTGCCCTACAGTGTGAAGACGTGCCCTGCTGCCAAATGCAGGTGGAGTACTACCCTTTGATGCTCTACTATATAGTGATGATCACAATCTTCTCATTTTGATTACGTGAAATTTTGCATAATTTTTCGCAATTACTCCCATACTTAATCACTATTTGGACATTCAATTGATTGCACATAATCCGTTCGTCATTTTGCCTAATTACGCAAAATTTTGCATAATGTTGTGCCGACTTAATAGCAAAGACCCCATTCATGCTGTTCTCACCAATATTGCTACATCCGATAAAGTGTAACTGTCGGGCATAAAATAAAAAAAAAAATATTTATTTTTATCTGGTAAACAAGTAATAAGGATGCTAACCAGGCAATCCAAAAGTTAAAATCACTATTACTTTTCTTGTTGATAAATGACCAGAAATTTCCCCAGTTTACCTGACTCTTATTTGGTACACACAAAATTTGGTACGCAAAAAGGAAGTTGCAGGGCATGCTGGGTTGTCCTTTTTTGCTTCTCTACTTCCCCTCAGACGTAACTAATGCAGAATGATTGGCTGAAGCCTCTTTGCCTCCTGTTTTCCCCTCCCACACCTCTGTTCCTCTCTGATTGGACAATATTTATCATGCTGAAACAATACACTTTCTATAGTGGAGAGCAGGCAATGCATACAGAATCAGGCAGAGGAGAGTAAGGGAGGAAATGACATCGGGATTAGTTTCAAAATAGCCACAGTTAAAATGTGAAATGCTAAAAGGTTTTTCTCTTTTTTTACTGTAAAAAAATCACTAAAATCAAAATGTGGATAATGCAATACATATGTTATATAAGTAGAGTAAGTATTTATCTACTTATATATGTTTTTTTTTTCTGAGATAGTATGGCTGACAGCTCCTCTTAAAGGAGAAAAGTGGGAACAAGTAAAAAAATGTATTTTCAAAATTGTCTCAAAAACTACAAGATCTTTTTGATTTTTTTTTTACTTGTTCCCAGCCTCAGTCTGTTGTAACAAATGCTACCTCACACTGGTATGTGGGTGGGGGCTATATTTTTGTTTTGGACTAAAGATGATCTCTTGCTCTTTTTGTAAAAAAAAGTGTGTTTCACTTTAATTTTGCAGCAAACATGTGTCTAGCATTACTAATGCAAAGTCCCCAGACTTGGTGTACGATAGATAGGCAAAGTCCCCAGACTTGGTGTACGATAGATAGGCCCCTTAAAGAGACTCCGTAACAAAAATTTCATCCGGTTTTCTTCCATCCTACAAGTTCCAAAATCTATTCTAATGTGTTTTGGCTTACTGCAGCACGTTCTTCTATCACCATCTCTGTAATAAATGAACTTATCTCTCTCTTGTCAGACTTGTCAGCCTGTGTCTGGAAGGCTGCCAAGTTCTTCAGTGTTGTGGTTCTGTGATGCATCTCCCCCCTCCAGGCCCCTCTCTGCACACTGCCTGTGTGTTATTTAGATTAGTGCAGCTTCTCTCTGCTCTCTTATCTTTTACAAGCTGGATAAATCCTCCTCTGAGCTGGCTGGGCTTTCACATACTGAGGAATTACATACAGGCAGAGCTGTCTGCACTCTGCAGGAAGAAACAGCCTGACACTTCAGTGGAAGATAGCTGCAGGGGGAAAGAAACACACAAATGATCTCTTGAGATTAAAAAGTAAAGCTGTATACAGCCTGCTTGTGTATGAATGTATTTTCTATGTGTGGACATACTGTATATCAGCCTACTTCCTGTTTTGGTGGCCATTTTGTTTGTTTATAAACAAACTTTTTAAAACGGTTTTTAACCACTTTTAATGCGGCGGGGAGCAGCAAAATTGTGACAGAGGGTAATAGGAGATGTCCCCTAACGCACTGGTATGTTTACTTTTGTGCGATTTTAACAATACAGATTCTCTTTAAGATCTTTTACTGTATTACAGTAAACCAAGGCCTCCTTTGAATTACAAGTGAAGTGTGGTCCGGTGTTAGTTGAGGAGCAGAAATGCAGATATCAAACCAACAAACATTGATTCAAATTATACCTTTAATGACTAACTGTACATGGTTTATTGCAAGCTTTCAAATCGTTAAGTTTCTTCTTTGGACATTATACAGAACTGGGTCAGAACTGTCTAGAAAGAAGTTTTGAATCACATACAGACTTATGTATGATTCTGTAGGCTCACTCTGACATGATGTCACAGATAACTGTGTACAGTTAATTATGCAAGTGTCCCCCTCAACATCTAATTAGTATGCCTAAAAACCGCCCTGGTAACAGATGTGCCGTCATTCCAATATTTGTATGGCGCTTTTCTCCTGCTAGACTCCAGGTGCTTGTGAGGCAGCCACTAGAGTGCATGCAGTCAGCAGTAGCAGAGTAAGGGAGTCTTGCCCAAGAGTTCCTTGTGGAACAGGTGCTTATTTACTGAATAGGAAGAGCCAAGATTTGAACCCAGGTCTCCTATGTCAGAGGCAGAGCCCTTATCAATTACACTACCCAGCCAGCATCTGACAGTAATGCAAGGCTTCCCCAGTAGCCAAATTAAATGGTTCAGAGGGGAACTTAACCTTCCTGGCGGTAAGCCCGAGCTGAGCTCGGGCTATGCCGCCGGAAGGCACCGCTCAGGCCCCGCTGGGCCGATTTGCATAATTTTTTTTCCTGCACGCAGCTAGCACTTTGCTAGCTGCGTGCAGTGCCCGATCGCCGCCGCTACCCGCCGATCCGCCACTATCCGTCGCGCCGCAGCCGCCCCCCCCCAGACCCTGTGCGCTGCCTGGCCAATCAGTGCCAGGCAGCTCTATGGGGTGGATCGGAATCCCCTATGACGTCACGACGTCGTTGACGTCGGTGACGTCATCCCGCCCCGTCGCCATGGCGACGGGGGAAACCCTCCAGGAGATCCCGTTCTTTGAACGGGATCTCCTGATCGCCGATCGCCGGCGGCGATCGGAGGGGCTGGGGGGATGCCGCTGAGCAGCGGCTATCATGTAGCGAGACTTTGTCTCGCTACATGAAAAAAAAATAAATAAAAAAAAAAAGATTTGCTGCCCCCTGGCGATTTTTTAGCAAACCGCCAGGAGGGTTAAATACCACATTACTCACCGATATATTAATGTAATACAATACTGTATATAAAGATAATTTGATAAAAAAAAAGGTTATTTCTTAATAAATATTAGGGCAATACTTTAAAGAGAAACTTTAATCAATAGTTGAACTTCATCCCAATCAGTAGCTGATACCTCCTTTCCCATGAGAAATATTTTCCTTTTCACAAATGGATCATCAGGGGGCTCAGTATGACTGATATTGTGGTGAAACCCCTCCCACAGTGTGATGTCAGGACCATGGCTCTGACATCACACTGTGGGAGCCTTGTTGCATTGTGGGAAATAACAGCTGTTTACAGCTGTTTCCAACTACCAAAAAAGCAAGCAGCATCTCCTTCCACTGACTTCACCTGCCAGCAGTAAAAATGTCACCATGTGATAAATGTCAGAATGTAAATCAGGGAGAGGAAAGATTTTACAATGAGCAAACACTCACTAAATCATTTATACGTAATTATTGTAAAAATGAAGCAGTTTTTTTATTACATTATTCTCATTGGAGTTCCTCTTTAAGATCCAAGCTGAGCCATTGACAAATGAATCACACATAGTTTTATGCTTATACTTTCACAAGACTGCATAAATCTAACAGTTCACAACAAAATCAGCAAACCCACAAAAAGTCTGTATTGCTAATCAATCTGTTGAATGCCAAAGTTTCCACACAAAAAAACCCAAAAAAAACCAAAACAAAAAAAAAACAAAAAAAAAACCTGTAGGGCTCTTTTCTATGTGTTCAGTACCTGTTATAAAACGCAATACAATGATTTGTGCAGAGCGCACACCTAGCAACAGCTTGCCCTTCGGACCAACACTTTTGCAGAAAGAATGGTCTTGGGAGAGACAAGTCACATCAGTTGGTTCTAATTATCGCCTGATGGTATTATCACCTTCTAATTAGTTGGCTGGAGAAAGGTCTAAAGGAAGGTGAAAATCCCATTAACGGGTGGCAATATCAGATGACACAGATCCCCTGACGTGTTGCTTTCTGTCACCTGTACTAAATAAAGATGTCACTAAACTAAGTAAAAAAAATAAAAAATAAAATAAGAACTATATTTGCCATACAAAATTTTTATTAAATATTACTGTCTGTCAGACTGTGTGATTTGTGTATCTGCATAATCTAAGATTTAAGTGTACATCCAAGGCCGGATTTCTGGAAAGGGCACAAAGGCCCAGGCCTTGGGCAGATGTAGCCAAAAAGGGCACCTGGACATAAAAAAGGGGTTGTCCCAGTGCAAGAGGAGGCAGAAAATGTGGAGCAACACATGGAAAATGTCAAAGAATGCTCAAGGGAGCTGTACATGAAAAAACAGGTTTGCAGTACACAGATTATACACATGGAAGAGGGGGCTGCGCATAAAATGGGAGGGGCACTGCTGCACATGGATGATGCACATGGAAGAGGGGGATGCACATGGAATGGGAGGGGCACTGCTGCACATGGATGATACACATGGAAGAGTGGGTTGCACATGGAATGGGAGGGGCACTGTTGCATAAGAAAGGGGAGCCACAACATACTTGGCCTAGGGGCACAAAATGTATAAATCCAGCCTTGTGTACCTCAAGTGAAAAAAGTGCCCCAAATGGCTACTTACCCAGGTAGTGGAAGGCCTTTGGATTCTCCCAGTCCCTTCACCTTGTCATTCCAGTACTGAGACCCTCTGAATCCCGTGGACATGGACTTGCCAACGTAGCTCAGCCACACTGCGCAGGCACAGATGACTCGTACCGGCGCACTAGCACAGAGCTAAACAGGCTCGGCATTTTCTGCCGAGCTTGAGTAGCGGCTCCTTGCTACAGCACAGGCATGGGCCAACCTGAGCCTGCTCAGTGTGGCCTTGCTCGTTACGGTACAAGAGGGGAACTGCAATCTTTGGAGGGTCCAGCACTGGAACACCAAGGAGGAGGAAGATGGGGGAAGCCTCTAGAGTTAAGTATGCAATTTTTTCTGCCCTAAAAAAAAAAATCACACTTTTGATTTCAAGGGTACCTGAAGGGACTTGGGGCCTGATGCACAAAAGGCCAGTAAGATTGCCATGCACAGGCATCACATTGCAATTTTACCGGTAGTAATGTCACGAGAGAACAGCTATCAATAGAGTATTGGTTACTGCAATATATGAGTACTTTCTCTATCAGCTGTGCTCACCAATGAAATCACCCTGTAATGCATATACTGTATACCCCAAACATGACAAAAACACAAAGGCACAAAAAACACCATAAAAAAGTAAAGATTTTGTTTGTTTACTGATATGATATCCACTGAAAAGAATATTACACCAACAAGCAAGAAGATTGAGTCTGAAATAAACTTTTGAATGATTTTAGAATCGTCTGTGATTAAATTAATTGGTTTTGTCTTTGGTTTTTTTTGTTTTGCTTTTTGTTTAGTTTTTTTTTAGAGTAGAAGAGTTTTGGATCAGATTTTTTTTTTTTTTTTTTTGTTATAATTATATTTGAAAGCTTTTTTCTGTTTATTGAGATCAACAATCTAGAAATAACTTTGTGAACAGAAGCCTGTTCTAGAGATTTTTTTATCCACCTGTGTCAATCTGTGAAATCCACAGGCTTTTGCTCATTAGTAGAGTTGGGCCGAACGGTTCGCCTGCAAACGGTTCCATGCGAACTTCAGTGGTTCGCGTTCGCGTCCTGCAGGCGAACCTTTGCGGAAGTTCGGTTCGCCCCATAATGCACATGGAGGGTCAACTTTGACCCTCTACATCACAGTCAGCAGGCCCAGTATAGCCAATTAGGCTACACTAGCCCCTGGAGCCCCACCCCCCCTTATATAAGGCAGGCAGCGGCGGCCATTACGGTCACTCGTGTGCTGCCTGCGTTAGTGAGAGTAGGGCGAGCTGCTGCAGACTGTCTCTCAGGGAAAGATTAGTTAGGCTTAACTTGTTCCTGTCTGGCTGCATACCTGTTCTGTGAACCCACCACTGCATACCTGTGCTGTGAACCCACCACTGCATACCTGTGCTGTGAACCCACCACTGCATACCTGTGCTGTGAACCCACCACTGCATACCTGTTCAGTGAACCCACCACTGCATACCTGTGCTGTGAACCCACCACTGCATACCTGTTCAGTGAACCTGCCACTGCATACCTGTTCTGTTCAGTGGACCCGCCACTGTATACCTGTTCATTGAACCCACCACTGCATACCTGTGCTGTGAACCCACCACTGCATACCTGTGCTGTGAACCCACCACTGCATACCTGTTCTGTGAACCCACCACTGCATACCTGTTCTGTTCAGTGGACCCGCCACTGTATACCTGTTCAGTGAACCCGCCACTGCATACCTGTTGTGTTCAGTGAACCTGCCACTGCATACCTGTTCTGTGAACCCGCCACTGTATACCTGTTCTGTTTAGTGAACCCGCCACTGTATACCTGTTCTGTTTAGTGAACCCGCCACTGCATACCTGTTCTGTTCAGTGGACCCGCCACTGTATACCTGTTCAGTGAACCCGCCACTGCATACCTGTTCTGTTCAGTGGACCCGCCACTGTATACCTCTTCAGTGAACCCGCCACTGCATACCTGTTGTGTTCAGTGAACCTGCCACTGCATACCTGTTCTGTGAACCCGCCACTGTATACCTGTTCTGTTTAGTGAACCCGCCACTGTATACCTGTTCTGTTTAGTGAACCCGCCACTGCATACCTGTTCTGTTCAGTGGACCCGCCACTGTATACCTGTTCAGTGAACCCGCCACTGCATACCTGTTCTGTTCAGTGGACCCGCCACTGTATACCTGTTCAGTGAACCCGCCACTGCATACCTGTTGTGTTCAGTGAACCTGCCACTGCATACCTGTTCTGTGAACCCGCCACTGTATACCTGTTCTGTTTAGTGAACCCGCCACTGTATACCTGTTCTGTTTAGTGAACCCGCCACTGCATACCTGTTCTGTTCAGTGGACCCGCCACTGTATACCTGTTCAGTGAACCCGCCACTGCATACCTGTTCTGTTCAGTTGACCCGCCACTGTATACCTGTTCAGTGAACCCGCCACTGCATACCTGTTGTGTTCAGTGAACCTGCCACTGCATACCTGTTCTGTGAACCCGCCACTGTATACCTGTTCTGTTTAGTGAACCCGCCACTGTATACCTGTTCTGTTTAGTGAACCCGCCACTGCATACCTGTTCTGTTCAGTGGACCCGCCACTGTATACCTGTTCAGTGAACCCGCCACTGCATACCTGTTCTGTTCAGTGGACCCGCCACTGTATACCTGTTCAGTGAACCCGCCACTGCATACCTGTTGTGTTCAGTGAACCTGCCACTGCATACCTGTTCTGTGAACCCGCCACTGTATACCTGTTCTGTTTAGTGAACCCGCCACTGTATACCTGTTCAGTGAACCCGCCACTGTATACCTGTTCTGTTTAGTGAACCCACCGCATCAGTGCGCATACCTGTGCAGTTAAGTGAACCCACCTACCTACGTGAGTGCACGCAGTGTGATATACCACTCCGTGCATACCCGATATGGACAAAACAGGTAGAGGAAGAGGTAGTGCCAGAGCCAGAGGAAGGCCACCCGGCAGGTCTGCGCGAGGTCATGTAAATGTAATTTCGTGTGGACCTGGCCCACAATACAGTGCTCGGAAGAAGGCACGTCCCATCACCTCCCAAGATTGTCAGGACGTGGTTGAGTATTTAGCGACACAGAACACCTCATCTTGCTCAGCCACCAGCGCTACTACTAGCACCACTTCCGCTGCATTTGACACTTCGCAAGAATTATTTAGTGTTGAAATCACTGATGCACAGCCATTGTTGTTACAGCCAGATGAATTTTCACCAGCTCATATATTTGAGTTACCCGGCAACACTATGGATGTAACGTGTAAGGAGGATGAAGGACCTACTGATGGTGCATGTTTGGATTTGTCTGAGGCAAGCAAAGCTGGGCAGGATGATTACGATGATGACGATGATAGGGATCCTCTGTATGTTCCCAATAGAGGAGATGAAGAGGGGGACAGTTCAGAGGGGGAGTCAGAGAGTAGTAGGAGGAGAGAAGTTGCTGAAAGAAGCTGGGGCAGCTCTTCGTCAGAAACAGCTGGTGGCAGAGTCCGGCACCATGTATCGCCACCTATGTACAGCCAGCCAACTTGCCCTTCAGCATCAGCTGCTGAGGTCCCCATAGTGCCCACATCCCAGGGTGGCTCAGCGGTGTGGAAATTTTTTAATGTGTGTGCCTCAGATCGGAGCAAAGCCATCTGTTCGCTCTGCCAACAAAAATTGAGCCGTGGAAAGGCCAACACTCACGTAGGGACAAGTGCCTTACGAAGGCACCTGGAGAAAAGGCACAAACAGCAATGGGATGGCCACCTGAGCAAAAGCAGCAGCAGCACACAAAAGCAAAGCCACCCTCCTTCTCCTCTTCCTCCTCCATCAGGTGCATTATCTGCTTCTGCCGCTTTCTCCCTTCCACCTTCACAGGCACCCTCCTCCACTCCGCCTCTGCCCTTGAGCGGTTCCTGCTCCTCTGCCCACAGCAGCAGTCAGGTGTCCGTGAAGGAAATGTTTGAGCGGAAGAAGCCAATTTCGGCCAGTCACCCCCTTGCCCGGCGTCTGACAGCTGGCGTGGCGGAACTGTTAGCTCGGCAGCTGTTACCATACCGGCTGGTGGACTCTGAGGCCTTCCGTAAATTTGTGGCCATCGGAACACCGCAGTGGAAGATGCCAGGCCGCACTTATTTTTCGAGAAAGGCCATACCCCAACTGCACCGTGAAGTTGAGAGGCAAGTGGTGTCATCTCTTGCGAAGAGCGTTGGGTCAAGGGTACACCTGACCACGGATGCCTGGTCTGCCAAGCACGGGCAGGGCCGCTACATTACCTACACAGCCCATTGGGTGAACCTGGTGGTGAACGATGGCAAGCAGGGCGCAGCGGACCAAATTGTGACACCTCCAGGGCTTGCAGGCAGGCCTCCTGCCACCTCCTCTCCTCCTGCTACATGCTCTTCGCTGTCCTCCTCCTCCTTGGCTGAGTGGCAGTTCTCCTCTCCAGCTACACAGCCCCAGCTCCGCAGGGCCTATGTTGCATGCCAGGTAAGACGGTGTCACGCCGTCTTAGACATGTCTTGTCTCAAAGCGGAGAGTCACACTGGAGCAGCTCTCCTGGCTGCTCTTAAGAAACAGGTGGATGAGTGGCTGACCCCGCACCACCTGGAGATAGGCAACGTGGTGTGCGACAACGGCAGCAATCTGCTTGCCGGTTTGCATATGGGGAAGCTGACACACATACCCTGCATGGCACATGTCATGAATCTAGTGGTTCAAAGATTTGTGGCAAAGTACCCTGGCTTAGCGAATGTCCTGAAGCAGGCCAGGAAGTTCTGTGGGCATTTGAGGCGGTCTTACACAGCCATGGCACGCTTTGCGGAAATTCAGCGCAAAAACAACATGCCGGTGAGACGCCTCATTTGCGATAGCCCGACTCGCTGGAACTCGACCCTGCTCATGTTCTCCCGCCTGCTAGAACAGAAGAAAGCCGTGACCCACTACCTCTACAACTTCAGTAGAATGAAACAGTCTGGGAAGATGGGGATGTTCTGGCCCGACAACTGGACACTGATGGAAAATGCATGCAGGCTCATGCGGCCGTTTGAGGAGGTGACCAACCTGGTGAGCCGCAGTGAGGGCACCATCAGCGACTTAATTCCCTACGCTTAGTTCTTGGAGCGTGCTGTGCGTAGAGTGGCGGATGAAGCTGTGAATGAGCGTGACCAGGAACCGTTACGGCAGGAACAGGCATGGGACCAATTTTCATCAGACCCAGCTGTTTCCTCAACACCTGCGGCAGCACAGAGGGGGGAGGAGGAGGAGGAAGAAGAGAAGTCGTGTGCAGAAGACGAGTCAGACTCAGAGGATGATGAGCAAGGTGTTTCTTTGGGGGAGGAGGAGGAGGAGGAGGAGGAGGGGACAGCGGCAGGAGAACAACCTCAGCAGGCATCGCAAGGGGCTTGTGCTGCTCAACCTTCCCGTGGTATTGTTCGCGGCTGGGGGGAGGAGGTTGACTTACCTGACGTCACTGAGGAAGAGCAAGAGGAGATGGAGGGTACTGGATCCGACTTTGTGCAGATGTCGTCTTTTATGCTGTCCTGCCTGTTGAGGGACCCCCGTATAAAAAACCTCAAGGTAAATGACCTGTACTGGGTGGCCACACTACTAGACCCTCGGTACAGGCACAAAGTGGCGGACCTGTTACCAACTCACCGGAAGGTGGAAAGGATGCAGCACATGCAGAACCAGCTGTCAACTATGCTTTACAATGCCTTTAAGGGTAATGTGACGGCACAACGCCAGCAAGGTACCACTGCCACTAATCCTCCTCCCGTGTCCACGCAGTCAAAGACAGGACGCTCCAGCGATCTCATGGTGATGTCGGACATGCGGACGTTCTTTAGTCCAACGCCTCGCCGTAGCCCTTCCGGATCCACCCTCCACCAACGCCTGGAACGGCAGGTAGCCGACTACCTGGCCTTAAGTGTGGATGTAGACACTGCTGTGAACAGCGATGAGGAACCCTTGAACTACTGGGTGCGCAGGCTTGACCTGTGGCCAGAGCTGTCCCAATTTGCCATCCAACTTCTCTCCTGCCCTGCCGCAAGCGTCCTGTCAGAAAGGACCTTCAGCGCAGCTGGAGGCATTGTCACAGAGAAGAGAAGTCGCCTAAGTCACAAAAATGTTAAGTACCTCACCTTTATCAAAATGAATGAGGCATGGATCCCGGAGGGCTGCTGCCCGCCCCAAGACTAAGTCAGTCCCCGCACACACAGCATCTCTGCCTGCACGCCGTGTGACTGGCTGCCTGGCCTGCCCCAAGAAGACTAAGTCGCTCCCAGTCCCTCCACACAGCATGTCTGCCTGCAGGCCGCTTGACTACCTTCTCCGCCACCACCAACAGGGTCCGGGACTCCAGGCGGATTGCTGAATTTTTTAGGCTGCTGCTAGCAGCGGCCGCTGTAATAATTTTTCTGGTGCGTGTACATGACTGCCTAATTTTTCTGGCTGCACTGCGGGCAGCTGCAACAACAAAAGAAAAGGCATGTACATGCGCCCATTCCCCTTCGTGATCATTACCTTGCCGTGGTGAAGGGGCTTGCGTATCACAATGAAGCAATGACCGGCGCCTAAATGAGTGTCTCGGGGGGCACACCCACGATAATAAGGTCGTTGCCTCATTGTGGTCAGACCAAATTTGATCAGCTGGACAGTCACTGTTCTGTCATTCAGCTACATCAGCCAGGCGACCATATGGGCTGTAAAGCCACCAAAACCTGCACTCTCGCCATGGTGCGCACCAGTCCAGCACGGCCGTCACTACACAAACAGCTGTTTGCGGTGCGTTACACGGTGAGTTTGGTGTGTCAGTGTGAAGCAGTACCTTAATTACACTACCTGATTGATGTATACACATGCAAGATGTTTGAAAGCACTTTAGGCCTGTCATTTAGCATTCAATGTGATTTCTGCCCTTAAAACGCTGCTTTGCGTCAAATCCAGATTTTTCCCCGGGACTTTTGGCATGTATCTCACTCCGCCATGCCCCCCTCCAGGTGTTAGACCCCTTGAAACATCTTTTCCATCACTTTTGTGGCCAGCATATTTTTTTTTTTTTTTCAAAGTTCGCATCCCCATTGAAGTCTATTGCGGTTCGCGAACTTTAACGCGAACCGAACCTTCCGCGGAAGTTCGCGAACCAGGTTCGCGAACCTAAAATCGGAGGTTCGGCCCAACTCTACTCATTAGTATAAGTGTGCATGCAATTAGGAGTTCAAAGTATTTTTTCAGGTATGGTAAATAATTAAAGGTGGCCATACATCTACTGATTTTGTTGTCCAATCAACCAATCAACCATCCGTTTCGATGTACGCATAGGACCCCGGTGCCTGTCTTCCCAAAAATGGCTGTTAGACGGCACAAATATGGCAAAATTGCATTAAAGAATACTGCTGACTTAAACGATTATTAGCAAAGCAAAGGTATGTTAAAAATAACTTAATGGAAATGGATGGGGGGGGGGGGGGCACATTGGAGAAAATCAATTTCAAAGTAACAATGGGAGTATGTTATTCAATTCCGGCAAACTGATACATTTATCCTCCCATCTGTAGTGAAAATGTATATATATCGTAGAAACAGCAGTGGGTTTCCTACCGTTGGTCAGTGCACAGTTACTGTGAGTACTGAGTCAACCCTAAGGCTAAGTGGCAACGCTTTTGCCAGGGACCTATTGGATCCAATGGTCGTCAAATTAAACAAGGAAATGTCCAAGCAACACTATCTT
This sequence comes from Hyperolius riggenbachi, assembly GCF_040937935.1. Classification (NCBI taxonomy): domain Eukaryota; kingdom Metazoa; phylum Chordata; class Amphibia; order Anura; family Hyperoliidae; genus Hyperolius; species Hyperolius riggenbachi. The sequence continues at coordinate 62,242,295 of NC_090647.1, forward strand.
AGAGGCATCGAGCTGTGGTTAAATGGCATTTTTCTCGGTCCCCATACAATCGTATTTGAGTGGAACCGCACTTTCCACAAGGCTCTTCCCATTTTCTGCTGGTCATTTAGTCTCTCATTATCCACATCTGCTCTATGCTTTGTGTTTTTATATCATTACAACAACTTAATGATCTGCAATGAACTGTGCCAAGCTCGCTCAGGTATTAGCATTGTTCAGAGATGGGCTGATCAATATTCACTCATTTATAAATAGGAAGAGGAGCCCTTGCCTTCCACGGTTGCATTTGCCATAAGACAACAAAGAGGTGCAATAGTGACACCGCATTGATTAGAGCACACAGGAAGAACGTGAGGGTCATGGAGACACAGTGTAAAAGCTTCTGAGGCCAAAGGGATAATTCCATTGGCCTCTGATTCATGATCACCAGAATTATCTGCATATCTCTTGTCAGTAGCAATTGTGTTGCCATAAACACCAATGGTCAAGTCCTTATCAAAGCTCTAGTATACTCAGTATATTTTTGTAGCTGCTAAGCACATGTGGACAATAAACATCAGAGCTGGCACTACAATTAGAGTTTGAAGCCATTCAAAATTCCTTTTTTTTACTATTCATTTATCTTCAGCAATATGAGCATAGGTGAAACGCTGCATTCCCGCGGCAGAACTATGTATTTAAACCCCCCAAATCCCGAGGCAAAACTCCACGACTTTCCAGGTCATGGATTTTTCTGCCCAGGGGAGGCAGAGCTTGGTGCTGTAGCTCTGCCTCTGCTAGAGTCAATCTGCCACTGATCTCTGCCTCTCCCCACCCCACTCAGTGAAAGAAGACTGGGAGAGGCGGAGATCAGCGGAGATTGACTCCATTAGAGGCAGAGCTACAGCACAAAGCTCTGCCTCTAACAGGAAGGTATCCCCAAATTTTGTCCTGGGTATTTGGGGGGGTTAAATGCATCTTTCTGCCACGGGAATGCGGCGTTTCACCTATGCTCATATTGCTGAAGATAAATGAACAGTAAAAAGAAGAATTTTTAATGGCTTCAGACTCTCTTTAAAGGGAAGGTTCAGGGAGGGTGGCTAAAAAATAAAAATCAATTTCCACTTACCTGGGGCTTCCTCCAGCCCGTGGCAGGCAGGAGGTGCCCTAGCCGCCGCTCCGCAGGCTCCCGGTGGTCTCCGGTGGCCGACCCGACCTGACCAGGCCGGCTGCCAGGTCGGGCTCTTCTGCGCTCCAAGGCCCGGCACTTCTGCGTCCCACGCCGGCGCGCTGACGTCATCGGATGTCCGCCGGGCTGTACTGCGCAGGCGCAGTACAGCCCGGCGGACGTCCGATGACGTCAGCACGCCGGCATGGGACGCAGAAGTGCCGGGCCTTGGAGCGCAGAAGAGCCCGACCTGGCAGCCGGCCTGGCCAGGTCGGGTCGGCCACCGGAGACCACCGGGAGCCTGTGGATTGGCGGCGAGGGCACCTCCTGCCTGCCACGGGCTGGAGGAAGCCCCAGGTAAGTGGAAATTGATTTTTATTTTTTAACCACCCTCCCTGAACCTTCCCTTTAACTACCTGGAGACCGCTCCATGCCCATGGGTGTGGCCACGGCGGAAGCCCCAGGACCGCCTCATGCCGATTGCTGTCAAGTCCTCGGGCTGCATTTTGCAGGAGATCACGCGCAGGCTGCACGCGCATCTCCTGCTCGGGGGGCAAATCACTTTCTCTTTCGCCAGTCATTGTACACTGCGTCTGCATGGCCCTGGCCGCGCGCTTTCTCGTTCGTGCTGCCATCACTGGGAGCTTCCTGCACAGGTACAATTGAGGTTTTCTCATACTGTTCCTGCCCAGGATGCCAGGGGGAGCCCGCACAAGGATGTGGGCGGCCAGGTCCACGCAGGCGCAGTGGGCGTGGTTACTGCAGACAAATTTCCAGAGCTCGGTGCTCCACGGTAGTAAGCATTGCCTTTCCCTGTGTTTAGTTCGGGTAGTAGTGGTGAGGGGGGGTCAAGCTGGTGGTGAGGGCACTGGGAAAGGTGCCCACTCTGCCCCCTGTGGGGTGGTCCTGGGCAGTGGCTTAACCTTAACTCCTTATAAAAGTTTCAGGAGATCATAAACACAGAAAGCAGAAATATTGCAATTTTTTCTGTCCAGCTATCAGGTTGAAGGACATTACTGGCTGTCATCTTATTATTCGCTTTCACCATCGGTGTTATAGAATACAGGGCAATCAATTACACAACAGAGATTACACAATAACTGTCACATAACTCAGCTGGAGGAGCTGTTAATGTTACACTTGTGAGTGTTATTAAAAGTTGCAGCTGTGATCGTTATTTATATCTTTTTTACATAACATACTCTGTGTATGATGATCCGGATTACTAAGATTCAGAGAGAGCAGGTGTGATGCTTTGCATTGGCATAAGATGACACTGGAAACAGGACATTTGGGCTCCTGCGGTAACAGGACAATTTGGGGAGCCGCCACTGGCACTCATTTTAATTAGTGGCTACTGGGCTCCCAAGCAGAAATTTGTAGGCCCAATAAAGGACACCTGAAATGAGAGGAATGTGGAGGCTGACATATGTATTTCCTTTTAATTAGGGACCAGGGGATTTTTGTTTGATCTGTGCTGCGTGGGCTCTCCAGCCCGCAGCACAGATCGTGATTTAGGCAGGGCGATCAAACTTCCCCCCTTTTTTCCCCACTAGGGGGATGTCTGATCGCCGCCGCTCTGTGTGGCCGAGCGGGGGGGAGCTCCTCAAAGCCCCCCTCTGCAGCGATTTTCCTCCCTCCCTCTCCCTCCCTACCTCTTGCGGAGATCCGTCCTGTACCGCCTCTAATAGGCTTTAGCCTATCAGACGGCGGCGATCCCCGGCCAATCAGAGGCAGGGGATCGCCGATCTCCTTTACGGCGCTGCTGCGCAGCAGCGCCGTATGGATGTAACCATCGGGGATTTCTTCCCCACGTGTTTACATTTAGCCTGCGAGCCGCGATCGGAGGCTCACAGGCTGTTCACGGAGTCACCCTCCGTGAACTGACATGGAACTGTCCCATGGAAACACCACTTTGACCTGCCGACGCCTATTGGCGTTCGGTGGTCGTTAAGTGGTTAAGCAGTACCAGTAGCCTGGCTGCTGATCCTCTACCTCTAATACTTTTAGCCATATACCCTGAACAAGCATTCAGCATATCAGTTGTTTCTGATATTATTGTCAGATCTGACAAGATTAGCTGCATGCTTGTTTCTGGTGTTATTCAGACACTACTGCAGCCAAACAAATCAGCAGGGGTGCCAGTCAACTGGTATTGTGTAAAAGGAAATAAATATGGCAGTCTCTATATACCTCATGCTTCAGGTTCCATTTAAAATGCATAAGTAATATTATCAATTATGTTGTAACTTTGGTATGTTCTGTTTTTTTGTGGCGGATTTCTGGGGGGTCATCCCTGTCTTCTCAGTTAGAGAAGTGCATCACTGAATGAAGCAGGAAGAGGAAGTGACACACATGGCCATTGCAAGAGGCTCCTCCAGAGGGGTCATATCATGACTTTGTTGGAAGTCGTCTGTCTTAAAGGCATGCCCATGAGAGGTGCTCGGAGTCCCTTTAAAGAGTAACTGTCAGGCATAAAATCAAAAATCAATTCTTTATTTTTATCTGGTAAACAAGTAATAAGGATGCTAATCAGGCAATCCAAAAGTTAAAATCACTATTACTTTTCTTGTTGATAAATGATCATTCCCCCAGTTTACATGACTCTTATTTGGTACGCAGAAAATTTGGTACACACAAGAGAAATTGCAGGGCATGCTGGGTTGTCTTTTTTTTTCTTCTCTACTTCCCCTCAGACGTAACTAATGCAGCCTGATTGGCTGAAGCCTCTTTCCCTCCTGTTTTCCCCTCCCACACCTCTGTTCCTCTCTGATTGGCCAAAATTTCTCAGGCTGAAACAATGCACTTTCTATAGTGAAAGGCGGGTAAATCAGGCAGAGGAGACTAAGAGCGGATATTACATCACGGCTGGCTTCAAAACAGCCACAGTAAATATGGAAACTGTCTAGAATAGGATTCTCTACTTTTTCTTTATAAAATTCACAGGAATCATAACGTGGACAGTGCAATACATGTGTTATGTAAGTAGAGCAAGTATTTATCTACTCATATTTGGTTTTTTTTTCCTGAGATAGTATGGCTGACCGCTCCTCTTTAAGGTTAGGCATCAGAAAAGCGTTTTGGGCATAAGTAAGGGGAGTTTTAAGGTTAGGCAACGTAGGGTTAGATTTAACGATTGTAAAATTTTAGTAACATTTACTGATAATTTACTAATTAAAATTAACACTTTATTACTCGAATATCAGTCAATTTTACTCAAATTATACTATTGGTTATATCATGGCACATAAAACCTGCCACCTTTATTTCACGTGCAATGACACTCGCCTATGCAGGTCCAGCCATACAAATGTGTGCAAGGAGGATGCTTAGCTTCCAGTGACGACCTACATATCAGATTTCCCCTTTATTATTAGACTTTAATATTAAAATAAACAATTTTGGGAAATATTTTTTATCATAAACCAGTCTTTCTATTGAGGTTTTTTTTGGTTATTTTTTTAATACACTTCACTTTACTATTACACATCTGTCTTCAGTGAGATGGATAGGAGCATGTGCACTGTAGGGGTTTGAACACCTCTGATGTGAGTGACATCGCTCTGTTTATTAAAACGAAGGACAATCATATTGAAAGCAATGACAGGCAAGAAAGTTCCGGAACGGATGCACATGTGTGTGTTTGCACACTTGCATAGTGTGTTAAGATTGGGACTTAAAGAGGAACGTTGCCAAAAGAGAGTAGTGGGAAGAAAAATAAATACACTGTAAATTGAGAAGTTAAAACATAGAGGAAAGATCAATAAATGATTTATTGATACTCACCATGCAATCCCTTCATGTATTTGATGCACCTTGAGTCTGCAGGTCTGCAAAATGCAAATAGGTAAAGAAGTGACCAGGTATAGATAAAATTATAAAAATAAAAACAATAAAATGAAAGTGAAAAAAAGTAGGGGAAAAGTACTAAGGGCCCGTTTCCACTGTTGCGACGCGATTTCGCCGGCATCCCGACGCTTGTAAAAACGCATGCGGATGCGTTTCCGCATGCGTTTTTTCCCGCGATTTCGCGTGCGATTTCGCATGGCAGGGTGCCATGCGAAACCATGACTCTGCCAGGGCAAAATAACATTGAAAAAGGTGCGAAATCGCACGCGAATCGTGGGTAAAAACGCATGTAAAAAATGCATGCGTTTTTCCTATTAAATACATTAGCGGCGATTTGCATGGATTCCCGACGCAGGCGAATTCTGTGGGTCCCGTCGTGCAGATTTGGCCCGCCGCCAAATCGCTCCCGCACGCCGCACATATGGAAACAGCCCCGGCCACTTCAATGTACCAAGCGAATCCGCATGTCGGCGCCGCATGCGGATTTGCTATGGTGGAAACGAACCCTAAAAGTTCTCTCAAAATTATTGTGAGTATTTTCTTGCTTGTTGGTGGTTTGTCATTTTACAACAAGGTGTGAAAATTTTGCAGAGGAGAAAACTCAGGAGAAAAAGTAAATTACATATGGACCATTAGCTCAGAAGTTTATTTTCACTTCAGGTGGTTCACTTTAAAGTGTTGAAAATGCATTTATGCTTTAGCTGATCAAGTTTATGAGGATGCTATAACCAGCAGTGTGTGTATCGGTAAGGGGGAAAGAGCAGTGCAATACCAATGTGGCCTCTTTACTTCTAAACTGTAAAGGAACTCTGAGCACCTCTCATGGGCGTGCCTTTAAGCCAGATGACTTCCAACAAAGTCGTGCTATGACCCCTCTGGAGGAGCCTCTTGCGTGTCACTTCCTCTTCCTGCTTCATTCTGGGATGCACTTCTCTAACAGAGAAGACAGGGGTGACCCGGAAGTTATAACATAGCCAAGATGGCAGCCGTGATTTTTGAAATGAAAATGAACGAAAACTATTTGGCGTAGAATGGTGATTCAGGCATCAAATGAAAGAGGAGAGCACAAGCTACAGAAATGTACACATCTTTAAGTACTTTGCAGTACTGGTCGGAGTCTTAAAGGCATGCCCATGAGAGGTGCTCGGAATCCCTTTAATAGATTACAAAAAAAGAGGCCTAATCAAAGCTTATTGGACATCTAGGATTTACATAAGATCTGGACTATCCGGTGTTAGTCAACCATTGAAACTCTGTATTTAAATATCTTAAAAATGTTCCAGTGGGAAACCTGAATTCATCTTAGCAAAGTTCCAGTACACGCGGTGTGTATGAATAAGCGAGACATGCACCATCCATTGCCCATATAACCAGAAAAAAAATGTTTGAAACATGCATTGAGGCAAACAAAAATAGGCAAACATGTGACAATGCCAGATGTCCAGTTGTCAACAACGAGCTACAACAGGCTCTAAAAATGCCCAGCCAAATCCAAATGCAGTAAGCACCTTTTTTTAAGCCTTTTTAAAAACATCTGTGCAAACGTAGGTTCTTCTTAGGAGTCGAATCATGATTGACAATTGCCTGATTTTTCTGCACTGTGTACAACAGATCGAGTGTGTTTATGCTGGGATGACCTTGTTGAGGCTGGGATGGCTTTGGAGTACCAGGCTTATTTTACATCACTCCTTGTCAATAAACTCTCAAAGTTAAGTGTTGACACAGCCACGAATCCTGCATAACAAACCAAGAACACTTCTGTGTATAACAGTCCAAATGAGGACATTGTGCAATGAGTGCAGAGCTGGTTGGTGTAGACAGAATACAGGCAGATGAGAGAATCCTATTCCCTTTTCAGAAATGATAATAATCTACACTGTTTCACTGGCTGTGTTAAATTTCCACAGTAGTACACATTTGCTATACAGTAAAAAAAAATTGATCCCCCATACACATGTGTAAACTGCATTCACGGGATGGTCGAAAATACTAATTTTCGATTCCGCGGAAATTCTGATGGTAATACGATTTTTTAATGTATGCCAGTAAAACAGAAAATCGGGAATACTGTAGTATTGGACCAATCAGAGAATTTTCCATTTTACCGTGAAAGTTCAGAAAATCGGAAATACTCTAGTATCAGAGAAAATCAAATATTGCCAATTTTCTGTTTTCCATTGTACTCAGTAATATTGGATCAACCAGAGAAGGCGGTAATTTAGAGTGAAAATCGAGTATTTCTGATTTTCTGTTTTACTGCAAAAATGTGGAATATCAAAAATACTTGGTAGTATTGGACCAATCAGAGAATTCAGTAATTTACAGTAAAAATCGGAAAGAATCGAAAATTTTAGGCCAATCAAAAGACTATTTAGTATCCGAGTCTTTTGATTGGCCTACAATTACTGTGGCAATCTGATTTCCATTTTAAAAATTCTTCATTCTCTGATTGGTTGGATACTTCAGAGGGTTGCAACTGGCCTAAAATTACTTAGTTGCGGTAAATCGTATTTCCGCGGAAATCCGTTTATTTTTCTAATTTTCAGATCAGAAAGTCAATTTCCGATTGACTGATTGGCCAACGTTGTCATAAGAAAGAGAAAGGAGGTTGCTTTAGAAGCTTGTGTAGCTCAGTTGTTAAAAATAGTTATCTGTGATCTTTGCATGGTGCTAAGAGAAAGCACAGAAACAAGAGAGCTCCTGTTCCGAGTTTACCCTCTTTAATCAATCAACCATATAGTGATGTGCAAACATTTTACAAAATCGTAATTTTGCATCATAATTCGCAATTCCGATGCAAAACTGTAAAGCAAAAGTTTAAGAAATAGGTAAATAATTTTGTTTGTAACCATTAAGGGTGATCAATGAGATGCAAATACTTATGAAATTATGCAAATTTTTATGCAAAGATATGTAGCTTGAAAAAGGACAAATGAATTTAAACCTGGGTTTAAACTGACTGGTCCATTTTCAAACTGCATACATTGCATACAAATTTGCATACATTTGCATCAACTCAGAAAAAATTGTATATCTGTGATCATCCCTAGTAACCATAATCAGGAAACAAAATGTCACATAATTTTTGCGTAATTTCGTGCTAGTTTTAGCAGTTAAAAGCAGAGGCCTTATACATAATATCATCACCAAAATTGCTATGTACTTTAATATTTATATATTTTTTAAATGCTAATTGCCTGGCATTCCTGTTTATCCTCTGCCTCTAATATTTTTAGCCATAGACCCTGAACAAGCATGCAGATCAGATGTCTATGATAAATCTGATAAGATTAGCTGCATGCTTGTTTCAGGTGTGTGATTCTGACACTACAGCAGCCAACGAGATCAGCAAAATTGCACAGCAATTGTTATTGTTTAAAAGGAAATAAAGATGGCAGTTCCATATCCATCTTAGTTAAATTGTCCTTTAAACATGCACTTACAAAATGTAAAACAATATAGTCATGAAAAATTCTCAAATTGGGATCTCCTCTGCTCCTTTGAAGTCCCGATGGGCGTGGCCATCGGCTTCAGTGTACACGAATGTCAGCAGGGAATGAGGAGGGTCACTCTGAGTTGCTGGCTTTGTATGCTGATAGGCTCACTACATGTTTCGCTGCCCAGCGTCTTTGTCAGGTCTGAGTGTAAAAAGTACTGCTGCCAAGATTGCAAAGAAAAAACAGTTCAAGCATTTGTACATTTTCGGTTGGCTGCTGATTGAAATGTGAAGGTTTTTAACAGAACCGATTTTCACCGAAGACATGTTCAACTCTGAACTCTATTTATGGCAATTATTTTATAAAAGTAAAAATGTCAGTTTAGCAGATGGAATCAAGCTAGTCTCCAGCACTGTTGTCTGTCTGTGGCCTCACCTGGAACACCTCTAAACTTTTTCAGATTCTCACCAACCCATTGCTAAAATTACAGACTTTGGTAGTGTAGACATTTAGTAGCATCTATAGATAGACAAAGAACATCTTACAGCCAATAAGTCACACAAGCACTAAAATATAACTTAAAAAACAAACAAACGATACTCGACCATCTTCCATAGCATGGCATATCCTTGTGTTGTTCAATACAGGTGTGCATGGAACAAAGAATTAAAGGGAACGTGAAGTGGGAGAGATATAAAGAAGAGTGGAGACTGACATTTTTTTCCCTTTAAATTAGGGGTAGGGAACCTATGGCTCGGGAGCCAGATGTGCCTTTTTTTGATTGCTGCATCTGGCTCACAGACAAATCAGTAGGGGTTGATTCACTAAGCTACACTGCTCAAGCAGCACAGCTTAGTGTGGCAGCGCAAATAAAAATTTCAAAGTAAGTATGCTACTGCTGTAGCGGCACTACTAACTTACTCACGCTACCCCCAAAACTAATAGCAGCTCCAATAGTCCCACTCTGGGTCCTGTCAGGTCCAGTGACTTTGTAGGACGAGATCCCGCACTTTAAATGGCTCAATAGGCTGCCTATCACTTGACAGGCAGCCTATTGGGCCAAAGTGGGGGGATCTCATGCTACAAAGTGAATCAACCCCCAAGTCAACTAGCTAATTGTACAAGCTGTTAGTCAATATTTCTCCTGTCTGTCTCCTGGGGAAATTGCAGATGTTGCTGAAACCCAAGAGAAGCTGAAGACGTGTCTGACACTGCCGCCAGGCAGGCGGATCAACTCTGTACACCTCACCATGGCAACAGGGATGTGAGCCCTACTGTCCCAGTTTTAAACATATTGTATGGCTCTCACGGAGATACATTTTAAAATATGTGGCATTTATAGTTCTCTCAGCCAAAAAGGTTCCTGACCCCTGCTTTAAAGGGACCCTGAGAAGACGCTGTGGGTATACATATAGGCATACCCAAGTCTATTTGGTAAAGAGGAGACACTCACCAGCCCCTTATCTAAGCTCTCCTGCTCCCGGATTGGCCGTATCTATTACATTGCAATCGACATAAAGTCACGCTGTGACCCGGCACAGGAAGACTGCAGGACCTTACTACGCATGCGCAGGCTACTTCCTCCTTCTTCTGCCACAGATCATATTGCCTTTCAGGCATGGAGGGGTGGAAGAAGCCTGCAAGCCTGCACATGTGCAGAGAGGACCAGCTGTCCTCCTATTCCGGGTCACAGCGCAACTTTATGTCATTGTCACCAGATCCAATGTAATTGATTGCGGCCAGTCCGGGAGCAGGAGCGCTTATCTAAGGGGCCGGTGAGTCTCTTCTCTTTACCATATAGCCATGGGTATGGTTATATGCAGGGGCGTAACAATAGACCCTGCAAGGGATGCAGCTGCAGGAGGGCCCAGAAGCCACAGTGGGCCCTGTCCTGAGAGACTGACAACTAATGGCAAGGACAGAAAAAACTTTCTGCTCTTTGCACAAATGTTGTAATGACTGCATCTGCTCAGCCACTGATTAGGAATCATACAAAGTTTTGCAGACAAAGATTTCTAGACAGTCCCTATTTAGTGTTCAGCAGGGCGTTGTGTACATCCCTGTTCTACACCCAGCTTCTCTAACCCACCCAAAGTGCTGTGTCCTATAGTGATGCTTGAGGAGTCTGGGCACGGAGGGAAAACACTTTCTGCTCTCTGCACAATTGTTCTAATGACTGGGGAAGGGGGGGGGGGGGGTTGGGAGGGAGGGGGCCACATCCAAAGTTTAGCAGAGGGGCCCGGTTATTTCTAGTTGCACCCTGCTTATATGCATTGCATACCAGTATACAGTACAGTACTGCTCAGTGTAGATAGAAGTTGGAACAAAGGGAGGGGTAACTGTTGATTGTTCACCATTCTGTGTCACTTTGGCTGCTGCCAATTTTAAGCAATGTGTTTATTTTGCAGGATTGCATCTGATGCCACACCCTGTGCTTGCCTATGCGATTCCTCAGTCAAGACGGAGTCTGCTTACTAAAGACACATAACAGGTAGGATGAGCGTCTACACGTACTGCTTCTATGGAGAAGCTATGTGATGTCTTTGCCAATCACTCCTGCATGTTGCTGTTGTCTGCCATCCAGACAGCCTGAGAGGGGATGCTATGGCTCATCAGTTTGATGTATGGTTGTATCATTTGACACAAGTACCTCAGGCCTATCTGACAACAGCCCTTGGTAAAATCTTGGACAATATCGATCCATAGACCTTGATTCATGAAGTGTGGATATCAGTTTGGAGCCTGTGTGGTCCAGAAAACCTTCCCTGAATTTATCGCAAATTGTCTTTTTTCGAGGGGAAAAAATTTGCAGCCTTGCCTGTGTCATATCAGATCCTAGTATGGATTACTGTAGGGCTAGTGAGATGGCAGTCATGCATTTGTAATGTGAAGCATCTGGATTGCAAACTTTGTTCAACATGGATTTTTCTGGGGAAAAAAGTATTTTTTTTGTGGGCGAGTGTACTCTACTGAAATTGCACAATCACTGTTTCACTTGACTTTCAGCAATCCCACTAATGATCTGATATGATACAGAGAATTGAAAACATTGAAGCCCTATTTACTCTTAATGCATTGCACTGTGTTGAGTTATTATTGTTATGATTATTTATTATTTGTATAGCACCAACATCTTCCACAGCGCTGTAAAGAGTATATATTTTAGTCACTCAACTGTCCCTCAGAGGGGCTCACAATTTAATCCCTACCACAGTCATATGTCTATGTATGTATCATAGTTTAAGGCCAATTTAGGTGGAAGGGCGGGGAGGGGGGACTCACCTCGGGCTCTCCGCTCTGCGCTCCCCTCCAGCGTTGAATAGTTTGTGTATGTAGGCGGCGGGCAGCGGCAGATACATACCTTCCATGCGCTCCAGTGTGGACGTTTCTCCCTCTAGTGTCTGACGCGACTTCCTGTATAAACAGGAAGTTGCCTCAGAGGCTAGGGGGAGGAACATCCACGCTGGAGTGCATGGAAGGTATGTATCTGCCGCTGCCCACCGCCTGCATACACAAACTATTCAACGCTGGAGGGGAGTGCAGAGGGGAGAGCCCGAGGTGAGCAGGGGGGGACCGTCCCCCCTCCCCGCCAAAGTGCAGCATGGCTTTCCCCTCATGCTGCGACCCCTCCATCCCCCAAAACGGCCCCAAGTGGGCCCCCCGGGGGGGGGAGGGGATGCTTAGTATTTCTGCAGGGGGGCCCGGTGGGACCTTGTTACGCCCCTGAACTTATCTGTATGTTTTCGGCCTGCAGGTGGGAACCAGAGTGCCCAGAGGAAACCTATGCAGACACAGGTAGAACATACAAACCCCATGCATATGGTGCCCTGGCTGGGATTCGAGCCAGGGACCCAGCGCTGCAAGGCGAGGGTGCTAACCACTACGCCACCGTGCGTCACATTGCATCGCATTGCATACTATTTGCTAAAATGGGACGCAACGCAACTCAACATAACGCATTAAGTGTAAATGGGGCCTTAGTAATAGCACGCACATTTTATTAAATCCAGTCTTCAGTCTTCTCCAGGATTAGTAAATACCTATTGGTGCTTTATGGTGACAGTGAGGTGACCATATTTATCTGTTTATAAATTTCATCCAATTGAATGCCCTACTCTTGATGAAGTGAACTTTTGCTTCGTATAACAAGCTGAACTATGTGGTTGTTTCAAGATTTGGTTACACAATTTGAAAATAACAATTCTTGTGTACATTATTTCTTCTGATGATTAGTTAGACTCCATGGTGGCCCAGTCGGCCTGACTTTTTTTCATTTGGCCGCTTGGCAAGTGGGTTGTCTACCTGGATTTGTTACAGTTGATACAGCAGATGATATTGTTGCATTTATTTGGTGTTTTTTTACATATACTGTAATCAAAACTTTTTGCAGTCTTGTTACATTGATTAGGACACACAAGCGAATTAAGCTTGGTGAGGATTTGTTCACATTATAAATCGCAAGCGCGATTGCAAGCAATGAGTGCTTTTGTGCGTGTTTTTTTAAGCGAGTGAGCGATTTTGAGTAAGCACTTTTCTAAGCGATTTTAATGAGCAATTGATTTTTTCACTACCTGATATCAGTCAGGAAGTGAACTCTTTGACCCGGAAAAGAATAAATACAATGTGTTTATTCTTAAAGGACTTACGAGGCCAAAATCTGCCCCCAAAACGTAAAAAAAGTTAACTACCTGCATGACTTTGTAAAGCACGGAGGACGCCGTCCGCGCCCTCCGTGCCGTTCCGCCTGGTCCCCTCTGCTCAATAGCCCCCCGAAAGGCTGCAACCCCACGGTCCGGGTCGGTATCTGCAGCCTGCATAAAGATGGGCGCCGGAGCTGGCCATGGCTGCGCAGTCCGCATAGCCACTACTGTGGCTGCGCAGCTCTAGGGCCAACCCCCCCGATCCATGTAAAAGGCAGCGTGGATCGGAGGGTTGGCCCTAGAGCTGCGGAGCCGCAGTAGTGGCTATGCGGACTGTGCAGCCGTGGCCATTTTTATGCAGGCTGAAGATACCGACCCGGGCCGTGGGGTCACAGCCTTTGGGGGGGCTATTGAGCAGAGGGGACCAGGCGGAACGGCACGGAGGGCGCGGACGGCGTCCTCCGTGCCTTATAAAGTCATGCAGGTAGTTAACTTTTTTTATGTTTTGGGGGCAGATTTTGGCCTCGTAAGTCCTTTAAAAACACTCAGGAAAACGCTATACATTTTTAAAGCGCTTAGCGATTTCCCTATACCTTACAACCAAAGCGGTACCTTGAACCAAAGCACTCAGAAAATGGTACAGGCAGCCCTTTTGAGAACGGCATGCAATCGAAACAATCCTATGTGAACAATCTCATAGGAAATCAAGGCACAAGTGCTCTTAGGGCGATTTTCAAAATCGCCAGCACTTAAAAAAAATCTGCAAACGCTCATAGTGTGAACAAGCCCTAAAACTGCCCTGCGCAGAGAGCATATGGCATTTGTACCTGTACTTCCGACATTTAAGTAGCAGATGTTGGTCTATTAGCGAAACCCATGTTACTAGAGTACCGCGCAGGGCCAGATTTCTGGAAAGGCCGAACAGCATGGGCCATGGGCGGCTGCAGCCCAAGGGGGCACCTGGACATATAGAAGGTGTTGGTGCATATGAAAAAGAAGGAAGCAAATAAGGAGTGACACATGGAAGAGTGGTGCTGCTGATACAGAGACCTAGCTCTGACACAGAGACAAAGCTCCGACACAGAGACCTAGCTCTGACACAGAGACCAAGCTCTGACACAGAGACCTAGCTCTGACACAGAGACCTAGCTCTGACACAGAGACCTAGCTCTGACACAGAGACCAAGCTCTGACACAGAGACCAAGCTCTGACACAGAGACCTAGCTCTGACACAGAGACAAAGCTCCGACACAGAGACCTAGCTCTGACACAGAGACCAAGCTCTGACACAGAGACCTAGCTCTGACACAGAGACCTAGCTCTGACACAGAGACCTAGCTCTGACACAGAGACCAAGCTCTGACACAGAGACCAAGCTCTGACACAGAGACCTAGCTCTGACACAGAGACAAAGCTCCGACACAGAGACCTAGCTCTGACACAGAGACCTAGCTCTTACACAGAGACCAAGCTCTTACACAGAGACCTAGCTCTGACACAGAGACCAAGCTCTGACACAGAGACCAAGCTCTTACACAGAGACCTAGCTCTTACACAGAGACCTAGCTCTGACGCAGAGACCTAGCTCTGACGCAGAGACCTAGCTCTGACACAGAGACCAAGCTCTGACAGAGACCAAGCTCTGACATAGAGACCTAGCTCTGATGCAGAGACCTAGCTCTGACACAGAGACCTAGCTCTGACACAGAGACCAAGCTCTGACACAGAGACAAAGCTCCGACACAGAGACCTAGCTCTTACACAGAGACCTAGCTCTTACACAGAGACCTAGCTCTGACGCAGAGACCTAGCTCTGACACAGAGACCTAGCTCTGACACAGAGACCAAGCTCTGACAGAGACCAAGCTCTGACATAGAGACCTAGCTCTGACGCAGAGACCTAGCTCTGACACAGAGACCTAGCTCTGACACAGAGACCAAGCTCTGACACAGAGACAAAGCTCCGACACAGAGACCTAGCTCTGACACAGAGACCAAGCTCTGACACAGAGACCAAGCTCTGACACAGAGACCTAGCTCTGACACAGAGACCAAGCTCTGACACAGAGACCAAGCTCTGACACAGAGACCTAGCTCTGACATAGAGACCTAGCTCTGACGCAGAGACCTAGCTCTGACACAGAGACCTAGTTCTGACACAGAGACCTAGCTCTGACACAGAGACAAAGCTCCGACACAGAGACCTAGCTCTGACACAGAGACCAAGCTCTGACACAGAGACCAAGCTCTGACAGAGACCAAGCTCTGACATAGAGACCTAGCTCTGACGCAGAGACCTAGCTCTGACACAGAGACCTAGCTCTGACACAGAGACCAAGCTCTGACACAGAGACCTAGCTCTGACACAGAGACCTAGCTCTGACACAGAGACCTAGCTCTGACACAGAGACCAAGCTCTGACACAGAGACCAAGCTCTGACACAGAGACCTAGCTCTGACACAGAGACAAAGCTCCGACACAGAGACCTAGCTCTGACACAGAGACCAAGCTCTGACACAGAGACCTAGCTCTGACACAGAGACCTAGCTCTGACACAGAGACCTAGCTCTGACACAGAGACCAAGCTCTGACACAGAGACCAAGCTCTGACACAGAGACCTAGCTCTGACACAGAGACAAAGCTCCGACACAGAGACCTAGCTCTGACACAGAGACCTAGCTCTTACACAGAGACCAAGCTCTTACACAGAGACCTAGCTCTGACACAGAGACCAAGCTCTGACACAGAGACCAAGCTCTTACACAGAGACCTAGCTCTTACACAGAGACCTAGCTCTGACGCAGAGACCTAGCTCTGACGCAGAGACCTAGCTCTGACACAGAGACCAAGCTCTGACAGAGACCAAGCTCTGACATAGAGACCTAGCTCTGATGCAGAGACCTAGCTCTGACACAGAGACCTAGCTCTGACACAGAGACCAAGCTCTGACACAGAGACAAAGCTCCGACACAGAGACCTAGCTCTTACACAGAGACCTAGCTCTTACACAGAGACCTAGCTCTGACGCAGAGACCAAGCTCTGACACAGAGACCTAGCTCTGACACAGAGACCAAGCTCTGACACAGAGACCAAGCTCTGACACAGAGACCTAGCTCTGACATAGAGACCTAGCTCTGACGCAGAGACCTAGCTCTGACACAGAGACCTAGTTCTGACACAGAGACCTAGCTCTGACACAGAGACAAAGCTCCGACACAGAGACCTAGCTCTGACACAGAGACCAAGCTCTGACACAGAGACCAAGCTCTGACAGAGACCAAGCTCTGACATAGAGACCTAGCTCTGACGCAGAGACCTAGCTCTGACACAGAGACCAAGCTCTGACACAGAGACCAAGCTCTGACAGAGACCAAGCTCTGACACAGAGACCTAGCTCTGACACAGAGACCAAGCTCTGACACAGAGACCAAGCTCTGACACAGAGACCTAGCTCTGACACAGAGACCAAGCTCTGACAGAGACCAAGCTCTGACACAGAGACCTAGCTCTGACACAGAGACCAAGCTCTGACACAGAGACCTAGCTCTGACACAGAGACCTAGCTCTGACACAGAGACCAAGCTCTGACACAGAGACCAAGCTCTGACACAGAGACCAAGCTCTGACACACAGACCTAGCTCTGACACAGAGACCTAACTCTGACACAGAGACCTAGCTCTGACACAGAGACCAAGCTCTGACAGAGACCAAGCTCTGACACAGAGACCTAGCTCTGACACAGAGACCTAGCTCTGACACAGAGACCAAGCTCTGACACAGAGACCAAGCTCTGACAGAGACCAAGCTCTGACACAGAGACCTAGCTCTGACACAGAGACCTAGCTCTGACACAGAGACCAAGCTCTGACACAGAGACCTAGCTCTGACACAGAGACCAAGCTCTGACATAGAGACCTAGCTCTGACGCAGAGACCTAGCTCTGACACAGAGACCTAGCTCTGACACAGAGACCAAGCTCTGACACAGAGACAAAGCTCCGACACAGAGACCTAGCTCTGACACAGAGACCAAGCTCTGACACAGAGACCAAGCTCTGACACAGAGACCTAGCTCTGACACAGAGACCAAGCTCTGACACAGAGACCAAGCTCTGACACAGAGACCTAGCTCTGACATAGAGACCTAGCTCTGACGCAGAGACCTAGCTCTGACACAGAGACCTAGTTCTGACACAGAGACCTAGCTCTGACACAGAGACAAAGCTCCGACACAGAGACCTAGCTCTGACACAGAGACCAAGCTCTGACACAGAGACCAAGCTCTGACAGAGACCAAGCTCTGACATAGAGACCTAGCTCTGACGCAGAGACCTAGCTCTGACACAGAGACCAAGCTCTGACACAGAGACCAAGCTCTGACAGAGACCAAGCTCTGACACAGAGACCTAGCTCTGACACAGAGACCAAGCTCTGACACAGAGACCAAGCTCTGACACAGAGACCTAGCTCTGACACAGAGACCAAGCTCTGACAGAGACCAAGCTCTGACACAGAGACCTAGCTCTGACACAGAGACCAAGCTCTGACACAGAGACCTAGCTCTGACACAGAGACCTAGCTCTGACACAGAGACCAAGCTCTGACACAGAGACCAAGCTCTGACACAGAGACCAAGCTCTGACACACAGACCTAGCTCTGACACAGAGACCTAACTCTGACACAGAGACCTAGCTCTGACACAGAGACCAAGCTCTGACAGAGACCAAGCTCTGACACAGAGACCTAGCTCTGACACAGAGACCTAGCTCTGACACAGAGACCAAGCTCTGACACAGAGACCAAGCTCTGACAGAGACCAAGCTCTGACACAGAGACCTAGCTCTGACACAGAGACCTAGCTCTGACACAGAGACCAAGCTCTGACACAGAGACCTAGCTCTGACACAGAGACCAAGCTCTGACACAGAGACCAAGCTCTGACACAGAGACCAAGCTCTGACACAGAGACCTAGCTCTGACACAGAGACCAAGCTCTGACACAGAGACTTACCTCTGACACAGAGACCTAGCTCTGACACAGAGACCAAGCTCTGACACAGAGACTAAGCTCTGACACAGAGACCAAGCTCTGACACAGAGACCAAGCTCTGACACAGAGACCAAGCTCTGACACAAAGACCAAGCTCTGCCTCTGACACAGAGACCAAGCTCTGACACAGAGACTTACCTCTGACACAGAGACCAAGCTCTGACACAGAGACTTACCTCTGACACAGAGACCAAGCTCTGAGACCATTAGTGCAGCACTGTTACTAGTCTGTATTGAAGTTAAAACAATCCTTAAAAACCCAAAGGTTTATTGCCTCGCTCCTCCCGTAAACGTGCACTTTATTAATAATCTTTATTATAATGCAATACAAATGTTGAATATCATAGCTTCATTGTGTATTACTTTCGATAATCTGTGTAAATAATTAACCAGTGTCAGACGATGTTCTGGAACTGTCTACCTTCTCTAAGCCACCTAGTTGAGCTAAAGTAAACTGGCATCTGTCCTTTCCTTTACAGATCACATAATTTCAAGCTATCTACGTACAAAATGTGCTGCAATAACCGCTGACAAATCATGCCACCACAATGCATTACATTGTTTATATTCTGAGTATGTATTCTTTGCGTTGGTGTACATTGCATTCATTAGAGTGAAAGCAATGTTCTCTGCAGTAGAGGTGTTAGCTCTGCTTTGTGTACATGGGGTTGGAGCATTTGAGCGATGGGTAATGTTACCAATATTCTGCAGTTCCCCTTTCCATCACTCACACTAACCCATCACTACCTATGCCTATCACTAGCAGGTAGATTCACTAGCTAGCAGTAAACCTACCACACACAAGCAGCGCAGGATAAAATTAGCACGCACACCGCGTGCGGTCCTGTTGCTTAGCGTATGCTCACATTCCTTGTAATTGCCACAATAACGTAGAATTAGCCACACTAGTAAAGTATCGCAATCGCGCTACATCACATTATGCAGCAATTACAAGGAAAGTGCATAAAGTTAAGAGCACACGCTGCGCAACAGGACTGCACGTAGCGTGCACGTGGTGATCTTATACTGCGCTGCTTGTGTGTGGTAGGTTTACTGCTAGTTATTGTATCTGTAACTCGCCTAACTGAACACAACAATGAGGTTTTCCCTGTCTACACCAAAAACGAACTAGTTCTATAGGCAAGTCCCACGGATAACTATGTGCCACTATAGCCAAATCCCATCGCCCAGACAAATACCAAGTGTTCGGCTATACTGTAGTCGAATGCCCAGTAAAGAGCTTTTCTTCCCTAGGATTGAAAGCGCATAGACTCTCAGAACAGTACATAGTTACGGTTTACAAAATTGTTACAGGGAAAAAAAGTTATGTTATCATCAATGCCAGAGTACTGTAAACAGGTGGCTTTTTAGTTTTGATATAAATTCCTAAAGGCTGGAGCTGTCTTGATTCAGAAGGATAGGGCAGCATAACAGAAGGATGTAGCTCCAAAGATTTTAAAGGGGAACTGAAGAGAGAGGTATATGGAGGCTGTCATGTTTATTTCCTTTTAATCAATACCAGTTGCCTGGCAGCCCTGCTGGTCTATTTCTCTGCAGTAGTATCTGATTAAAACCAGAAACAAGCATGCAGTTAGTCTTGTCAGATCAGACTTATAAGTCTGAACCACTGAAACACCTGATCTGCTGCATGCTTGTTCAGGGGCTATGGCTAATAGTATTAGAGGCAGAGGATCAGCAGGGCTGCCAGGCAACTGGTATTGTCTAAAAGGAAATAAACATGATAGCCTCCATATACCTCTCTCTTCAGTTCCCCTTTAAATTGGACTCAGAAGTGGTCAGGTTATTAGATCCTGTTTGACGAACTGCTTCAGCCAAATGGCACTTGGCTATACTATTGGTGAGTGCCCTTTAGGGATGAAAGAACCACTCTGGACTCCCAGCACTGCTAGTCAGCTATATTATAGCCAAACTCTGACATCCAGATTACACGATCAGTTGGTCAGTTGGGTCAGTCCAATTGTTTTGAAGAATCTTTTGCCATTCTGGAGTACATATTGACTTGCCTGAACCTGCAGCCTTTAGTTTTTTATTGATGTTATGTTCCTTTTTGGGAGGTACAGTTTTATGTCCTTTTACGTCCTGTCTTGATACTTCCTAGTTTTTATGATTTGAGTGTTATCATCATGGTGCAAAATGCTACAATCCCCTGACAGAGGACACTGTACACCGAACGGCAATACAAAAGAAGGAAAAAAGATAAAGTTGTGGCAAGTGTTTGCTTTTTTTAACTTACATTGGTATTCTGATGCAATGTGTATGACAATTTCCACTATCGGAGCCAGTGATATTTTAAAAATAAAGGCCTGTGTGTATTTTTACTTTTTCCGGCATATGGTATTTGCATGTTCATAATCAAAGAAGTACAGAAGAGGAATACATTAATACATTATGTTGTTTTACGCAACAGCAGGCAAAATAAGGACTGAACTGCTGTGTTATGAGATGTCAGCAAATGTAACGAGAATTAGGCTGGATTAGGAGGACGGGTGATCAGATTAAAGAGAACCCGAGGTGTGTTTAAAGAATGTTATCTGCATACAGAGGCTGGATCTGCCTATACAGCCCAGCCTCTGTTGCTATCCCAAACCCCACTAAGGTCCCCCTGCACTCTGCAATCCCTCATAAATCACAGCCGTGCTGTGAGGCTGTGTTTACATCTGTAGTGTCAGTCTCAGCTGCTCCCCCGCCTCCTGCATAGCTCCGGTCCCTGCCCCCGTCCCTTCCCTCCAATCAGCAGGGAGGGAAGGGATGCAGGAGGGGACTGGAGTTCTGCAGGAGGCGGGGAGAGCAGCAGACTGACACTATAGAGATAAACACAGCCAGCTCTGACAAGCTGTTTGTCAGCAGCTTGGCTGTGATTTATGAGGGATTGCAGAGTGCAGGGGGACCTTAGGGGGGTTTGGGATAGCAACAGAGGCTGAGCTGTATAGGCAGATCCAGCCTCTGTATGCAGATAATATTCTTCAAACCCACCTCGGGTTCTCTTTAAGCTGGCGTGTGTTGAAATATAATTTGGCTACAAGATAAAAAATGAGAATGCATCTTTTTGTAAATAATGCAATGTTTTGGAGAAGTTCCGAGTAGTGATGGGGGTCACTCCATTTTGAACATGTGCTGGACGTGGTGATCTGCAGTTGACTTCTGTTTTCAGGCTTGCAGGAACACACACACTAAGAATCGTCAAGCGCAAACGCAAATGCAAAGTGATGCAATCATGCTTTTAGCAAAATTCCATTTGCAATATTTGTGCATTTGCAACACAATTTTCATATTTTTGTACCTGCGTTTGTTCTATCACATAAGTGGACACATTTAGAGTGCTACTGATCCTTCAATATGCCGTGAATAGAATTAAACATAGTCAAATGTCAGCGTTTTAATCACACCTGGGTCAGCACTTGACACGTGGTGCAGTTACTCAGCAGTAAAAACAGGGACGTTGCTAGGCCCAAAGATCAGTGGCACATGCCCTAAATCTATTCTGTGGTGTCCCGGATGTCCCCTAGGCAGTGGCGTAGCTAGGGTGTTTGACACCCGGTGCGGATAATTCACCGACACCCCCCCCCCCCCCCCAAAAAAAAGCGAAGCACGCAGCGGCAAAAAAATGGGTGTGGACATGACATGGGTGGGGGTAACTGTATGGCAGTGGGCTAATATAGGTAGCCAGAATAGTTGCCCCCAGCATAGGTTAGTTAGGTAGGTGCCTCCGATATAGGTAGCCAGTATAGTTGCCACCAGTATAGGCTAGGTAGGTAGGTGCCCCCAATACAGGTTACATAGGTAGGTGCCCTAGTATAGATTACATAGGTAGCTGCCCCCAGTATAGGTTAGATTGGTATGTGCCTCCAGTGTAGGTTAGATAGGTAGCTGCCCCCAGTATAGGTTAGATTAGGTAGGTGCCCCCCAGTATAGGTTAGATAGGTAGCTGCTGCCCAGTATAGGTTAGATTAGGTAGGTGCCCCCCAGTATAGGTTAGATAGGTAGCTGCTGCCCAGTATAGGTTAGATTAGGTAGGTGCCCCCCATTATAAATTAGATAGGTAGCTGCCCCCAGTATAAGTTAGATAGGTAGCTGCCCCCCAGTATAGGTTAGATTAGGTAGGTACCCCCCAGTATAGGTTAGATTAGGTAGGTGCCCCCCAGTATAGGTTAGATTAGGTAGGTGCCCCCCAGTATAGGTTAGATAAGGTAGGTACCCCCCCCCCAGTATAGGTTAGATAGGTAGGTGCTGCCCAGTATAGGTTAGATAGGTAGGTGCCCCCCATTATAGGTTAAATAGGTAGGTGCCCCCAGTATAGGTTAGATAGGTAGGTGCCCCCAGTATAGGTTAGATAGGTAGGTGCCCCCAGTATAGGTTAGATAGGTAGGTGTGAGCCGCAGCCGCGGGGAGGGCAGCCCGACCTCTCCCTCCCTCTCCCAGGGCTGTCCTCCGTGCTCCCCCCTCCAGAATTCATACAGCAACATACAGCCTGTTAGCCGGAAGCAGTGTGTGTAACAGCGTATACGGAGAGGAGAAGACCAGCGGCGACTGAGCGGCGATGGGAACGCAGGGAGGTGAGTCGTTTAGTATACCGGCTCCCCTGCGCATTGCTGTATGAATTCTGGAGGGGGGAGCACGGAGGGCAGCCCTGGGAGAGGGAGGGAGAGGTCGGGCTCCCCGCGGCTGCGGCTCTCCCCTCCATGCAGCGCACCCCCTCTAGGGCGGCTGGGGTCACCCCACCTGGTGCGGGTCGCATCCCCCGCACCCCCGTCACAACGCCAGTGCCCCTAGGTAGAGTCAGCTGAGGTGCCTCAATGGTGGCATGATTGGAGCTGTGGTGCATCAATGGGGATATGCTGAGTGCTGTGGTGCCTCTATGTGGGCATATTGGCTGCTGTGGTGCCATGCTGGGCGCTGTGATGCCTTTATGAAGAGAGCTGTGGTTCTTCTATGGGGGCATGCTGGGAGTTGTGGTGCCTCAATGGGAGGCCCATGGGAGCATGGGAAGGGGTCCACTAGAAGGTCAGGGATTGCTATGGGGGAACTGACAGATAACCTGGCAGCAGGCCAGCCCACTCAGCAGAGAGCCAGACCAGCCAGCACAGAAGCCAGGTAACGCTGCCTAGTTATGTTTAAGTGACACTGGCCTCAATTCACTAAGATCATGCTGGAGATAATAAGGCAAGAGAAAACTTACCTCCACACAGTGAGAGAGTTATCTTATCTCTTCATTCCTTAAGTTACCTCCTCTGTAGTCCCTTACCTCTAGTATAGGTCGCCTGTGATGACTCCCTTAATCCCTCCCTTTCCCACTCCCACCTTTCAGTATAGGTAGCCAGCTCGCCTCCACACCGCAGCAGCCATCAGTGTCACTCACTTCTCCGCTCATCTCCAGTGCAGAAGCTTAGGGTGGCCACTAACAATCCAATCTTTTTCATCCAATCTTACCAAATCTATGTAGTAGAAGAGTGATTATGCTTGAACAGATACTATAGGCAGTCCCTTATATTACATAGAAATGGTACCATAGAAATGGTAAGATTGGATGAAAAAGATTGAATGATTAGTGGCCACCCTAAGGCTCCCTAGTCCCTGCACACTGCAAATCTGTTTTGCGATCGCCATTCCATTTCCGATTTGCAATTCCGATTTTCCCTGAATACAATCAACAGAATCGGATGTAAAAACCGTTTAAAAATCAGAATCGCACGCAGTGTGCAGGGAGCCTCAGTCTTCCCCTTCGTCTCCAATTCTGCCAAGTCCATAGCCATTCGCCACAATGCCAACATGCACAGAGAGCAAGGTGGCCGCTGTACAGGCAACTAGCAGCAGAGTACCATGGTCAAGTGCTCGCCTGATCACCCTGCATTGCAGACAGCATTTGCAAGCTTGCAAATACTGCACCAGGTTAGCCTGATGCTTTGGTGCCCTTGCTCCTGTGGTGCCCTAGGCCATTGCCTCGGGGGTCTTGGCCTAAATCCGGCACTGCTCATGTGTGGTCATCATGACCTTCAAGGCAAGTCATGGATCTTTGTACTCACATCTATGGACGACATCTTCCAGCATGCACTGTGGTAGCCACACAACTTTGCCAGAAGCTTCAAAACCTGCAGTCTCTCCTGGGGAAGAAGGCAAATCCCATATGGACGTGGGACAGAGGATCATTCCCCCATAAGTAAGTAATGATGCTCATCCTCACCACCAGCCCACTCTATTATGAACTCTACATTATGGCCAAGTTAATTTTATATATTTTCACCTACAGGTGCTCAGTTGCCTTTCAAACATAGGCTGGGAGCACACATGACATAGTGAGAAAGGCTGCGTTTTACGTCATGTTTTATGTTAATGTTGTGTGTGTTTTTGCTGTGTTTTAACTGCGTTTTTTGGTTCGCTTGTGTGTTGTTGTTTTTTTTACTGCAGATGTATTTTTTAAGCGTTTTGCATGCATTTTAATGCGATTGCAGTTCGCATATACAAAACGTATGTGTGTTTTGTGTGCGTTTTTAATGCGTGTTTCTTTTGCATTTTATGAAAATCATTAGGAAGTCATCAGGAAACGCATGGAAACGCATGAAAAACGCATACTGTGTGTATCCATTGACTTTCATTATGTGCGTTTTTGATGGGTCTATGAATATTATGCCACAAAACCAGCTTTTTTAAAAACTCAGGTTTAAAAATGCATATAAAACATATATTCATTTTTTATATGCGTTTTTTTTTTCTTGCGGCCCATAGTTTCACGCAACGCTAGCATTTCTGCTATGTGTACAAAAGAGTGGCCACAAAAAAAAATCCTTATCTGGATGATGTACCCCTATCTTGTCAGGAGGGAAGATTGGGGCCCCTTAGTGCTCTTCCCCCCACCTTCAGGGCTGCTCCCCTATTGGTACATCCCAGGAAGCGAAAAGATCTGCTAGCGGCCAGGATCTGATGGACGAATCATTTCACCTTGTGGAATACCAGGTTGTTGTTTTTTTGACAATCTAAATCACCTTGCAACTTTTTTGTTTTTTGTTTTGCGGTACACATGGCAGAAGGGTTCAGCTCTAGATGGATGGCAGAGTTCCAGCTCAGAGCCTATTTGTGTGACATTTGTGGCTTCGAACCAGCTACAAATGTAAATAAGGCACATTTAATCTTCATCTGTCACTGCTAATAAACATTTTCCTATATAATAGCTGGCTTAGCAACCTGGGGCTCTCCATCTGTTGCAGCATCACAAGTCCCAGCATGGCGTACCACCCGTCACTGTGACTGAGCACTGTGAAATGATGGGATGGAAACACAATAGATAGATCACACACGCACCGCAAACATGTACACAAACACACACGCTTACAAATACATACACATGCGCTCACTCAGGCACGCACAAACAGGCACACACATACTGTACATACACACTCACGCATGTAGTGAGAAAAAAATAAATCAATACTCTGCAAAGTGAGAAGTTAGGAAATAGAAGAGAGGTCATGAAATGACCGATATTCACTGTGTAATTTGTTCATGTTGTTTGATCCACAACCAGCCTGCATGTCATCATCTTTACTACTGGCAGACATGAAAAAAACAGACAGCACAAACTGCCATCCTACCTAATAAAGTACAAGTGTCCCTGTGCCCCATGTCAGTGTGTCAGTGCTTTTGTGCTACTGCGCATGTCCTGCACTGACACAGCTGTTGGGACAGGATGCATGGGCCAGGAGGTGAGCCTCGCTTAGTGGTCGGGTACGCAGGGCGGTCTGGTGCTCACCCAGGCACAGCGACAGACCTAGAGCCTGTTTTTAAACAGGCTTAGGTCACTAGATATCTATAACTACACCCACTATTATTGTTATATGCTAAAAGATTATTTTTTTATAGCTATACATATGCACAGAGGGAGATAGTGGTTGCTTGGCAGTGAGAAAAGGCCGGTATTTCCCACAATGCAACAAGGCTCACAGACAGGAAACTGTCAGGACTTAGGTCCCAAAATCACACTGTGGGAGGGGTTTCACCCCAATATCAACCATACAGACCGAACCAATGATCTAGTTGAGAAAAAGTAAAGATTTCTCATGGGAAAAGGGGTAGCAGCTACTGATTGGGACAAGTTCCTTGGTTACAGTTCCTCTTCAGGCTTTGGATTATGTTTATTTAAATTTATATTGACAGTAATACGCAACGTTTGAATGTCCTGGTCTGTATATTTTTGATGGTTTTCAATATTAGTGTATTTATGTAGCCAATGTTCATGTTTGTTTCCCAGAATGCTCTAGGAAGGACAGGGAGCACACTTGTTTGATTTGCAGGCGTTTATCAGCAACATGAATTCAATTGAATTTAATGGCCCACCCCGGAATCGCACATTGTCTTCATTCTGCGTTCTCATTTATTGAGCAATAATATCAGAAAGCTTTCTGTTTTTTTGTCCTACATGAGATGCATGTCCTGATTATGATATATTTTCTTGCAATACGGAAAACTGCAAATGACAGAGACACATACCTCCCAACTGTCCCTCTTTTGGAGAGACAGTCCCTCTTTGGGAACCAAATCCCCTGTCCCTCTTTCTTCCTAATTTGTCCCTCTTTCAAGACTCATATACAGATCTATGCAAATATGTGTATTTTTTACTGAAAAATGTGTTTAATTGTCTGTAAACCTTATTCAAATCCTTTAAATTTACATACTGTATTTCGTATTTTAAATGTTAATATTACCCTCTTCTGTTGAAAAGTTGGTTGAAATCTACGGCCTGCATGTGGCTGCGCTCTCTGACAGGACGTAGATTTCAACAATTGTTGCCGCAAAGTCCCGGCGTTCCGGCCGATCACGCCGCTCAGCCCCCGACACAACCCACTCATGTGACATGTGAGCCGGTCAGGAGCCATTTTCATTGGCTCCTCCTGACCCTGTCATTGCTGTAAGCCAATCCCATGGGCATACATTGATTAACACCGTCAGGAGCTGAAGAAAGCGGCTCCTGATGGGCACATACCGCTCTGCCATCATAGAGACGGCAGAGAGAGGAACCTGTGGCGATGGGCATGCAGCGTCAACGATGAGAGCGGCGGGACCACGCGAAGATTTGACGGTAAGCGACGTTTTGCACCACTTTGCTGTACTGGCAGTCTTTGGTCCTTAAAGAGAACCTGTACTGAGTAAAAATGTTTAAAATAAACACATGAGGTAACTTCAAATAAACATTACATAGTTACCTTGCCATCCGTTCCTCTCAGAAGCTCACCATTTTCTTCTTACAGTAATCTCTTCCAGTTCTGACAATATTTTGTCAGATCTGAAATATATCAGTTGCTGTCAGTAAAATATCAGTTGCTGTCAGTTATAGCTGAGAGGAAAACTGATGTACCAGGTAAATGTCCATGTTTCCCTATGGCCCAAGTGGGCGATGTTACAGTTTAACAGTGTGCTGACCAGAAAGCTGTTATGGGTAATGGCCATTTTCAAAATGGAGGACGGAAAATTCCCTTGATCACAGTGAACAAACAGGACGCGGGACAGGAGAAAGACACTGAGGAGTAGACTACATGGAAGGTAAGTATGACTTGTGTATGCTTATTTTGACTTTTATTTTCAGTTCAGGTTTTCTTTAAGGCGTCAGAGACTTCTGGTATGGAACAGAATAAGAATAATGAACCAGGATAGGAAGGACCAGCATGGTTTCAATGGCAAAACAACATATTTTTCTTATGGAAACTTCATGGTATGCATGGCAACAGGTGTGCCGGGGACGTGGTTAGAGGTGTGGCAGGGACATGGCTTAAGTGTCCATCTTCCTTGTCTTAAAAAGTTGGTAAGTATGAAGACAAACCGCAATTGCTCCAGGAATTGCAGTCAAAAACGCAAACTCCCCCGAGTTTGGACCTTGCGTGTTCTTTGCAATCCATCGCAAAGCGCTGCCAGTGGGCCCGTGGCATGATTGCAATGTGCCAATGTTAACAACAATAATAATAATAATACTGTCAGTCTTACAGTCTTACACATACAATGTATGGGATATATCCCTTGGAATGCAGAAGAAAAACCTGACAGGTTTGACCTTATGCAGTGAAATTATACGATCCTAGTAAGTTGAAGCATTATAGACGAACTATGACTAAAAAAACTGCAGGAATAACATTAGATATTAGCGATCTATAGTCAATGATACACTCTCTGTTACCAGAGGCAGGAGAGAGGCATATGAAAAATTCAAGATATAATTTATAACATCTGTTTGAAGATAGCTGAAGGGTCTGTCTTCTCCAAAAGGTCAGCGATGCCTACTGAAGTTCCCACCTTTCTTCTTATTCGGCACCAAAAGCCAAAGAAGGGTTGTGTAGCAACCCCCTCAGGAACGAGAAATGTCTTAGCTCCTACCAACCCTTTAAAGTGGGAGTTTGCTTTCATCGCAACCCAGGAGATGGGAAATTACACAAGCCTCCTATGTTCTCACATATTTCAGATGCATACTATATCTCAAAATTACTCCAGGCTTTTGCTATTTAAATTCCTTGCATGGTTCGCAATATATAGCCGTAACTGTGGCTGAGGCTAGAATTCTGAGGACAAAATTAAACATGAAAAGCATAAATTTCCCTGTCATCTATGGAGTGCAGATTGGTCTCATCACACTTTGTGGTTTAACCCAACCCACCCCCACTCCAACCAACATAAAAATCCCTTTAAAATACACCTTATTTGGAGCAAATAAGTAGATTTATACTTGCTTGGAGCTTCTTCCAGCATCCTCCCTCCTCCCCTTGTATTTCAGGTACCTCTGGTGTCCTCAGGGCCCCCTCTATTGTGTTGCTGGCCCCTCAAAAATATCTTTTGTTAAAGGGGAACCCAAATTGCCCCCCCTCCCGTAAGGCCTACAACTCCCACCTCCTCCTGGGCAGTGGAAGGGGGAAAGAGCCCCTTGTCCATGGGTTGGCTGCACCTCTCTTCCAAAGCCCCTATATCATGGACCAAGCAGGCTGATATAGCTCAGGGTGAGGAGCCCCTCGTGGTCCCGGCTCCGAATTCTGTCTATACCACCCTGAAGAGGTTAAAAGGGCTTTGACGGCGGACCCATGCCATTTTTTGCACTTTTTTCTTTTAATTCAAATAATAGTTATACTTTCCAGGTATTCTTATACAGCATGAGTGTGGCTATACAGCACTTCCTGGTAAACGTAAATATATAAAAGTAAGAACACCTGTGCACAGGATGGTGATCTCCAAGGCTTTAAAGCGGAATATAACCCTGCATTTCAACTTTGCTCTAAAACATTATTTGCAGCATATTATATGCAACCAGCATTTTCTTTTTTACTAGACCAGCATTGGAAGGATTAAACACACAGCTTTAAAGTTCCTGGAGAGAACTGCTGCCGCATCCGAAGCTTAAATAAATACATTTCAGAAAAACAAAATGTAACAACTGTGGAATGTGACTAGCTCTCTCTGACTGCAGGAGCTGGATGACAGCCAAAGAGTGTGTAACATTTACCACTTGCTACATTTTGTTTACTGAAATGTATCAAACTTCGGCTGCTGGAGCAGCTCTCTCCACAGAACTTTAAAACTCTGTTTAACCCTTCCAATGCTGGTCTAGTAAAAAAAAAAATGCTGGTTGCATATAATATGCTGTAAATAATGTTTTAGAGCAAAGTTGAAATGCAGGGTTATATTCCGCTTTAAGCAGATTGCAGCTCACCAGTGAAGACAGATAATCTAATAAAAGGTAGAGCAAAAGCACACATCCAACTTGAAAATTACCTTTATTACAACAAGTTTAAAAAGTTACAGGCTTCAGTACCAACTGGCTGAAGGAGAGAGCTACAAGAAGTGGGGGTATACAGCTGTTTCGCGCCATCAGGGCAAAGCAAAGGGCCACGCCCAATGGCGCGAAATGGCTGTTGATTCCCACTGCTTGTACTTCTCTCCTTCAGCTGGTTGGTACTGAAGCCTGTAACTTTGTTAAGTGAATGGAAACCGCATTTAAAAAAATGAGACAGATACTTACCCGTGGAGAGGGAAGGCTCTGGGTCCTATAGAGCCTTCCGGCTCCTCTCCTGGTCCCCTCTATCCAGTGCTGGCTCGCCCGGTAGCAGTATTTGACTAAATTAGTCAAATACAGCTTTATCCGGCTGAAGGAGACTTCAGAAGTCTTCAGGGAGCCCGAGTGCTCCTGAAGAAGGGCGGCCCTGTACTGCGCCTGCGCAAGCACGCTCTCTTGCACGCTCACGCCTGTGCAGTATGCAGCTGCACGTCTTCGGGAGGACATGGCTCCCGAAGACTTCCAAATACCCTTTTGGCGGGGGATTGAAACGGGGGGGGGGAGCCAGCACAGGATAGAGAGCACCGAGAGAGGAGACGGAAGGCTCTATATGACCCAGAGCTTTCCCTCTCCTTAGGTAAGTATTTGCTTCATTTTTTTTTTAAATACGGTTCCCATTCACTTTAAAAGCTGTTGTAATAAAGGTAATTTTCAAGCTCGATGTGTGCTTTCGCTGTATCTTTCATTGAACTGTTCCCTGGTAAAAGTGTTGCAACTTGCCCCAGCAGGGAATTCACTGCTGTTTCTGAGGATATATGTACATTTTTTAATACCAATATCTAGATACATTATCTGTTATTTAAAACATTTTTCCTATTGTAACTTTGAAATCGATTTCCTAAAAAACTACTTTTTTCTCTTAAAGGGGAACTGAAGTAAGAGGTATACGGAGGCTGCCATATTTATTTCCTTTTAATCAATACCAGTTGCCTGGCAGCCCTGCTGGTCTATTTCTCAGCAGTAGTATCTGAATAACACCAGAAACAAGCATGCAGCTAGTCTTGTCAGAACTGACTTTAAAGTCTGAAACACCTGATCTGCTGCATGCTTGTTCAGGGGCTATGGCTAATAGTATTAGAGGCAGAGGATCAGCAGGGCTGGCAGGCAACTGGTATTGCTTAAAAAGAAATAAACATGGCAGCCTCCATATACCTCTCTCTTCAGTTCCCCTTTAAGTTTTCTCCTAGGTGATTTTTTTCACACCTTATCAATAAAATGCCTTTTATGCCACAAACAAGCAAGAGCATACTTTGAATAATTTGGAGAGTACATTTTCACCTACTTTTTGGTAATTTTTCAATTGCAAAGTTCTAAAAAGTTACTTTAACTAAAAGATTAAAAGTTATCTCCTTTGAGAAGACTTGGGAGAAAAAGTGAATTGAATACGACCCAAGGTCTTTTTGAAAAAAATGTGTTAACCTTGTTCCCACTCCTTAAACTCCTTAGAGTTACGCCGGTGCAGCCTCCCCGCACAGCTCCAGTCTGCTCTATGGTGAGGATCATACATTAAATCTATGAAATTCATCCTGGGGGACTCCTGATTCTAGCCAGCAGGTTTCTCAGGAGGTTAACAAACCTAGCTAATATCTGCACCACAGTCTTCAATGCAAATTCACCCCAAAATCTGCCTGCAAATTCTCAAAATTGCGAAAAAGGAAGTAGAAAACAAAATACGTGGCAATTTTGATAGTTTTGGAAAAAAATTTGGGTAAGCAAAAATGGGCCAATTTACCACGAACCTAATTCTTCTACAGCTCTGCAATAAAGACGGTTTTATGAGTTGCTGTCTTGGTCTGTTTAAGGGACACTTAAGCCCATTTTGGTAAGTGAGGGGTGCTCTCCCAGTTAGGGACAAAAACCGAAATGAATATCTAAAAATTCTAATCTCTGATTTTTTTTTTAATCTGGGAAATTGCATTCAGTATATCAATGGAAATATTCAGTAACATGCAAACTAGTTCACACTGATGTACATTTGATGCTTTTTATTAAACAAATTGATTAAAAGCATCTTTAACTACGTTTGGTCACATTCCAAGGCGCATACATTTGCCTAAAACCATCACAAAATTTGCATTTAATCAAAATAATTATCATCCAAAGGGGTACCTCCAATTACGCAGACAGTGCTAGTGTTTCAATTAGAAAGTGTTCTCTAGCCACTTGATAAATACTATACTTTATATGTTTTTTAAATGAATCAAAAGATTAAATAATAATTCTAATAGAAAATATTCACATGTGTTCGTAAAGATCTAATGCAAATGATAAAGAAAAAAAAAAAAACTACACATATCCATCCGTACTGTAGAAATTAAAAAAATATTAAATAGAACTGAACAAAAAACTAGTATAATTTTCCCCCCAAGCTTTCCCAGCAAGCTTAGCATAGTTGTTATACTCACCAAGACTTCTCGGCTATCGGAATAATTCTTTTATCAAGCTGTCATTAACACTATATTCCAAAGCTGAGATGAGCCAGCGGGGGAGTCATTAGACCCGTCAGTTATATAAAAAAAACATAATGGACTACAGAAGTATGTCAAGATTTACTGCATTGTCTCATAAAGGTGGCTGAAATTGAGAACGCCAAGCGTGTGCTTTAATTAATCTGGCAACTGCCTTTTAACTTTAGGACTAGTTAGTATTACATATATATATTTCTGTTACTTTTTTTTTTTTTTGGTCGCAAGGCTGGCAGTAAATCTGGCTGAATGTCACCGAATGACAGGCTTTAATTAAAATAAAGGATATTACTTAATTGATCCATTAAGGATGCCCCATTATCTCACCTGTATCTATCATGTTCATTACCGCACACGTTACCGAATAACTCCAACCGTCATCATGCATAAAAGTGTCTAAAAAAGGTAAGAGGCATCCTTGTTGCCCGGCGTGACTAATCGCATTCCATCCTTCATTGTGCCACGCTCTCTCGTCTTCTAATGGGGTTATCAAAGATAAATGAAAGGATAACCGACCTTATGAGCATGAGTTTACCGATGCTTCTGGCCACCCCTAACCAGGAGAAAAACAAATAGCAAGCTTTCCCTAAAATGCCACTATAAGACGATTGATAGGAATAATGAGGAGCTTCGGTGTTGTGAAATTTCAGGAAATTTTCGCAATTACGATTCTGACTGTAATTATGATTTCATGGATAATCTTGATTTTCTATAGTTTTGCGTAATTTTTGCAGTAATGCATTTAGGCCTCTTTCACAGTAGGACAATGCTGTTTAATGCGACATTAAAGTTGCAATGCAAATTACAACACAATGCCCCCAAAAAGTCGCAACACAACTTAATGCCCCAATACGGTTGCATACAGTAGAGCATACAGGCAATGAAAAGTATGCTTCCAATTCATTACTGAGCATGTGCAAACTGTCCAACGCAGCTAATAACGTGTATAACGCACTGCATGCAACACTTTCACTTAACGTGCAGCATTAGTCATCTATGCATGTGCACTGTGAATGGGGCATTGATTTTTCATTGCAGTAAGTTATTCTGCATTAAATGTTGTTTTAACGTGCGACTTTAACGTCGCACTGTGAAAGAGGCCTTAAGGTTATGAAGCGTAAGAAAAACACATTTTTGTGTATAAGAAAGAACAATTTTTGCATAAATGTATTGAAGTGTAAGGGTATGAGAAAGTTATATTTTCACGAAATTACATGTAATTTCAAAATGACGTACATTAATTATGACTATATGTAGTTTTACATTGTGATTCAGAAATTTACTGCAAATTCCCTATGTAAAATTCAAACTCATCACTGAAGAAGACCAATGGTAGAAAATTGCAGAATATCGAATTAGAAAAAATTCTGGAAATGTCTAAATGAATTCAGTAGCAGAAAATTTTCTGTACCGTGTTGGCCAAACAAATTATGTAAGTAAAAAAACAAAGTTTTGTAAAAATAATATTTTTTAATGGCTATTGGCTAACTGATAAAATTAAAGTATGCAAGCTTTAGATCCCAGAAAGCTTGCATAATTCAACTTTATCAGTTAGCCATTAAAAGGTATTATTTTTTACAAAACTTTGTTTCTTTCTACCTACACAAATGAATTCCAAATTTTAGTAGATTTCGAGTTTGCTCTGCAAAATTGTGAAATTGTAATCTGCCTCCTGAGTTCTGACTTTTGTGAGCAGGTTTCTCCATATTTGTTTTTGCATCTTTTGTCTTCATGCAACTGTACACCTTTTCTTCTTAGACACATTTTTTGGTTTAGTATAATAGATATTTAAGTGGGGTAAAACTCTGACATAACATTCAATAAAAATGTGTTTTCCTACTTTTGTATTACTCATACAGTTATCATATTTGCGTTTGTGCGAAAGTAATATTGTCTGTTTACAAATTACAAATTCCCAAAGTAAGTTTTTTTGCTCTGAAAGCTGCCATTGCATTTTTTTTGCATAGCTGCTGTATTTATATATTAAAATATATCTAGTTATCATTTTTCAGCTGTCTCTGCCTTTACTATGTTTGGCAGCTCAGTTTCAGCACACTGCTAATGTTTACATTCCTTTGTGAGCTACAATTAGTAAACAAAAGATAAGATATCACATCTTCCTATGCGACTGTAAGCTGCCCACTGAGAACATGGTAATAGGTTTTATGGTGTAAATAATCTATTAGAGGAAAGAAGAAATGTTGAGTTTTATACCACTTTAAATTCCATTCTTTCCAGTCGCAAGAAGGGAGGGGGCATTTCGCCATTATATCGCTGGAAAAATCAATGATTCATTCAAATACCTTAAACACCCCCTATTACTCATTCCAAGAAACCATCACAGATAGTATAGTAAGAGCAGCGTTTATACCATCTGCACAGCTGTTATCCCCTTTTTAAACCATGCTCGATAGTGAACATAAAGGAAGGAACTTCCCGGCAACGTACATCACAGAGTTGAGAAAAGCACTGTACTTAGTACTGCAGGATAAAATAATGGAATACATACTTAGATTATCAGCTATTAGAGAGCTATTCTAGTCTACTACGCATGCACATGGATATCTAATGTCAAGAAGCCTGAAAAGAACTGTGGAATACATACAGTTAGCTTCAGCTAGAAATATAATGAGGGAGAAGTAGGTTTGACTTACGAAGATCAATAAAAACAGTTTTTCTGTAAAATACTATAAGTGGCCCTAAGGCCCTGATCACAGTGCTCAGTCGCGTTGCAGAATAATTCTGCGTGTCAATTCACTGCCCATACAATTCTATGGGCTTGTTCACAGTACTGCATTATTTGCAACTGATCACCTGTTTCTAACTCGCAGCATGCTGGCTTTGTGTTAAACTCTATGCCCAGTCTCCAGTGCAGTTCACACTCATAACGTATTATGACACAGACCATTTAGATCATGCTTTTCTCCTGGCAGACTCAAAGTGCCAAAGCTGCAGCCAATAAGGTGCACTCTTGGGCAGGAGTCCTGCCCAAGGTCTCCTACTGAATACTTGCTGGCTTACTGAACAGGAAAAGTCGAGATTCAAACCCTGGGCTGCTGTGTCAGAGGCAGAGCCCTTAACCATTCCACTATCCAGCCACTGCCGATTATAAAGTGTGCGTTATGCAACTGACCAATGAGAACCTAGTCTTAAAGTACATTGTCTATTGAGCACAAGAGATGGTCATTAAGATGATAATAATTCAAGCATGTATGCAGATTTCATGGAGGTTATATGCAGTTAGAGAACCTGAGGCAGAGTAGAGATACTTAACTAAGAAAAGGAAAGTCTATGGATTCTGCAGAGGCTTTCCCGCTTTCCTCCAGACCCCCACCGCTTGCCGGAACCCACTGGAAGTTGACGTCCGTGCTCTAAGCATGGATGTGTTGCGCTTACTTAAAGAGAAACTCCAACCTAGAATTGAACTTTATCCCAATCAGTAGCTGATACCCCCTTTTACATGAGAAATATAATGCTTTTCACAAACAGACCATCAGGGGGTGCTGTATGACTGATTTTGTGCTGAAACCCCTCCCACAAGAAGCTCTGAGTACCGCGGTACTTTTGGCAGTTTGTTACAATGTAACAAGATTCACAGACAGGAATTAGCTGTTTACAGCTGTCTCTAACAGCCAAAACAGCTACGACCAGCTACATTATCTGCCCACAGTAAAAATGTCACCATGTAATAAATGTCAGAATGTAAATCGGGGAGAGGAAAGATTTTACAATGAGCAAACACTGACTAAATCATTTAAACATAATTATGGTAAAAAATGAAGCACTTTTTTTACTACATTATTTTCACTGGAGTTCCTCTTAAAGAACAGTGATGCCTGCACAGTACAATGGCCCCAACCTCAGCTTACTGCACAGGAGCGGCCCCTGGTGTATGAAGAGGAGCACAACCATGTTAACATATCTGACAAGCTCTTGTCAGATTTGTTTCAGGGGTCTGGGCGAGGCTATGATGCGGCCACACCCATTTTAACTTGCCTCAGGCACACTTCAAGAATTGAGCCAATGCACTTTCTGCCAATTTTGATTGACCCAACTGCAGCACTGACCATCTCTGCTTTGCAACCATAGGCCCAATGTGATGTGTGGGAAAGGGAGTTATTTTAGTTGATTGAATTGATCTTTCCTATAGGCTTCTATTTATGGTCACCATAAGATTTTTTTTTTTTTGTACTCAGACACATTCCTTCTTTTCAATAAACTAGTGCATACTCCAGTGTTTCTCAAACCTGTCCTTGTGACTTCCCAATGGTGCATGTTTTGCAGGCAGCCTCACTTGCACAGGTGGGGTAATTAGTCTCTCAGCTACATAAAATCCACCAAGCTGAGCCCCTAATTACCCCAGCTGTGCATAGGTGAGGTTGCCTGCAAAATATTCACTGTTGGGGAGTAACGCGACAGGTTTGAGAAACACTGGCATACACACATCCAGATTTGCTTCTCCCGCCGTTGCTAAGAGATTATGACCAGCACTGTAGCTCAGCAGAGTCTTATCCCAATGAGGCTTTGAGGCTCCGCTGCAGCTGCAATGCCGGCCACAAAGAGTTAATCTCTTACCAGTAGATGCATGCCAAAATAGGTGCTAATTCACTTTAATTCTGTAGACTGGAAGATACATCCCTGAAAATGTAACATAAACGTAATGTTTACATGACGGCTAATGTTATCATCCCAGCTGTTACCTATATCGCTATGCCACTTGATTTGATGCTCCATCTTGCTCATTGTAGCTATGATGTGCCTCTTCACTCTGATCTGTGAGCATTTTGTTTGTCTTTCTGCACAAAGGGGGCCCCTGCAAAAGGCTGGATATGGGAGGTGATAGCATTGGCATCTGGAGAGGTTGATTAAAGCCAGATTGCAATTTCATCAGAGGAACCTGAAGAGAGAAAATGTAGATAAGGAATAACGAGCAAGATAAATGAGGGTTGCATATTGTCACAGGCACCTGTGGGGACGCAGAGGCATCAATGGTCAATGGGATTTTCCATATAATCAATAGGAGACATCGCAGGATGAATCACCGTGGTCCTTGTGATGTAAGAGGCATGGATTCCTCCCTTTGGCTCATTTGTTAACTGTTCAATAGGGTTTTGTCAACAGGCTACAGAAGATGATCATTAAAGGAAATAAATATACTCGGGAGTCGCACTCATTATTTAAAGCCACTGACATGAATATCTGAATTTATGATGAAAATAAAGTATAAACAGCATCTATATTCCTCTGGGAAGCAAAAAGGACACTGCATGGAGAATCCTAATAAGGCTGCCACTACATAGCATATCATTCACTATCACTCTCTCAAAGCCTTATCAGATGTGTTCTATGAGGTCAAAGCAAGATGAATGATAGCAGACAGTGCGGAGTAATCCAGGGCAACCAATCAGAATTCTTCCATCAAAACCCAACTGAACTAAAAAATGTCCGTGGCAAATTCTCAAAGCGAACATGTAGAGTAATGTACCATGTTATTTTGGTTACAGAAGATCCAGTTAAAGTGTACTTGTAGTGAAAATGGGCCCCAAATGTGTTCTGACCTAGGTAGAGGGAACAGGGCTGTGGAGTCTTAGTGGGGGAGTCAGAGCAAGTTTTGGGGTACATGGAATTGGAGTCGTGGTTTCATGAACTGAGGAGTTGGAGTTGGATGATTTTTGTACCCACACCATAGCAAGGACTGTGGAGTCAGAGTTAAGTAGTCAGAGTAGGAGAAATTTTCGGTGCCTGGAGTTTTTGGTCTCATAACCTGAGGAGTCGGAGTCAGAAGACTTTTGTACCAACTCCAAATCCCTGGAGGAAAGCCTCTGGATAATCCAGAGGCTTCCCCTGTTGTCCTCCCTCTTGTCGTTTCAGTCCTGAGACCAACACCAAAGCCCGTCGACAAGCCCTTGAGCTTGGCTGCATAATAGAATCTCCAGAGTCTTCTCCCATCATCCAGCACTGGGACCACTGAAGCTTGAGGCTGCACCCCATGTACTGGAATGTGCCTGGCCACACTGTGCAGGATGGCTCACGTCAGCGCACTAGCACAGAGCTTAGCACGCAGGATCAGAATTTTCCACCAAACTTCCACCAATAATAATAATGCTGTGCAGGCTCGAGCCGTCCTGGATCCTCACAGTTTGGCCATGCTCATTCTCATATGGGAGCATGGCCGCAAGCTTTGAGGGTCCCACCACAGGAGGATGGGGAAAGCCTCTGATCCAGAAGCTTACCTTGGAGTAACTCCTGCTCCCCCCAGCCTGATACACTAAACATAACATTTTGCCTCCTTTAAAATAATTTTGCCCCCAAATAAGAAAATAGTATCGTTATTTGGAAGCAGCCACAGACCCTGGCACAGGGAACTGCAGCAGCTCTAGATGACCATAGTCGCACAGGGGATATTAAAAAATTAGAGCAGTCCACCAGACCCCTTAGGTTAATATTGCTACATGACAGCTGGCGGTCACTTACTGATCTGAATTAATGCATTAAAATGAAACTGTCGGGCATAAAATCAAAAATTAAGTCTTTATTTTTTATCTGGTAAACAAGTTATAAGGTTGTTAGCCAGGCAATCCAAACGTTAAAATCACTATTACCTTTCTTGTTGACAAGTGATCATTCCCCAGTTTACCTTTTATTTGGTACACGCAAAATTTGGCACACAAAAAGGAAGTTGCAGGGCACGATGGGTTGTCCTTTTTTTTGCTTCTTTACTTTCCTCTCAGACTTAACTAAGCCTGATTTCACTGAAGCCTCTTTTCCTCCTGTTTTCCTCTGCCACACCTCTAATCCTCTCTGATTGGCCAATATTTCTCATGCTGAGACAATACACTTTCTATTGCAGAGCTGGGTGGGAGTGCCTGAAGACTGGGAGGAGGACGGGCAATGCATACACAAACAGGCAGAGGAGAGTAAGGGAGGAAATGACATCAGGATTGGCTTCAAAATAAACACAGTTAAAATGGAGAATCCTAAGAAGCATTTTCTCTTTTTTTACTATAGAAAATTTTCTAAAATCAAAATGTGGACAGTGCAATACATATGTAAGTAGAGCAAGTATTTATCTACTATATATGTGGCTTTTTTTCTGAGACAGTATGGATGACAGCTCCTCTTTAAAGCAAACCTGTAACTTCTAAGGAGGCAAAAGTTAGACACTTACCTCAGTAGAGGGAAGCCTGTAGGGGAGGCTCTGGGTCCTCCTGCAGACCACTGCTTTTCGCTGGGACCCTCCAAAAGCTTGAGGCTGTGCCCATGGGCTTGGTGGAAGAAAAACAAACCCATTTGGCTCTGCGCTACTGTGCAAGCACAAGATACCTGGGCAGTTTGGCCATGCTTCATCGACAAGCCCTTGTCAAGTAGCTTTGGGGGGGTCCCAGCACATGAATAGTGAGGTGAAGGGGGACAGGGAGGTCTCTGGATTATCCAGAGGCTTCTGGCTACTGAGGTAAGCACCCAAATCGGGCACTTGTTTTCCTTATAGGTACATTTTAAGGGAATTAGTTCTTGCTCCTATGAAGCTGAATATTTGCAAATGCCTTCTTGTTTTAAAGAGGATCTGTAACCTCAAAAAATCCCCTGGGGGGTACTCACCTCGGGTGGGGGAAGCCTCCGGATCCTAATGAGGCTTCCCACGCCGTCCTCTGTCCCACGGGGGTCTCGGTGCAGCCCTCCGTGCAGCCGTGACGTAATATTTACCTTCCTGGCTCCTGCGCAGGCGCTCTGACGGCTGTCGGCTCCGAACTACACGGAAATACCCGATCGCCGTCAGGTCTGCTCTACTGCGCAGGCGCAAGTTTCCGGCGCCTGCGCAGTAGAGCGGACCCGACTGAGATCGGGTATTTCCGTGTAGTTCGGAGAGGAAAGCAGCCACAGCGCCCCGCTGGAGCCAGCAAAGGTAAATATTGAAATTACAGTCGGGCCTGTCGCCGGCTGTTCAGAGGGCTGCAGCGAGACCCCCGTGGGACAGAGGACGGCGTGGGAAGCCTCATTAGGATCCGGAGGCTTCCCCCACCCGAGGTGAGTACCCCCCAGGGGATCTTTTTCATGTTACAGAGTCTCTTTAAGAAGCTAAACTTGTAATTAGCAGGTATTACTTTTGGAACATAATTTTTCAATCCCCCGAAAAACCTATGTATGTCTCTGCTTGCTAGGGATGCTCATTTGGATTTCGTGGAAATTTCCGCATTTCCATATCTGCATTTCCGATCCAATATCGGAAAACGGAAAACGGATTTCCACGGAAATATTGCATTACCGCAACTCTGTAATTTTAGCCTAATTACAGACCTCGAAAGCATTGGACCAATCAGAAAATACAGAGTCAATTGAAAAGTATTTGGCCAATCAGAGAGTACAAAAAATGATAAAAAAATGAATCCTTGGAAATTGGAAATCAGAAACGGAAATCAGAAATACGTGGAATCGGTAATCTGCATTGGCGGAGATCTGAATTTCTGTGGAATCGGAAATTGTGGAAATTGTCATTCCAACCATCCCTACTGCTTGCATGTGTACCTATAGGCAGCGATGGGCTTCC
This sequence comes from Hyperolius riggenbachi, assembly GCF_040937935.1. Classification (NCBI taxonomy): domain Eukaryota; kingdom Metazoa; phylum Chordata; class Amphibia; order Anura; family Hyperoliidae; genus Hyperolius; species Hyperolius riggenbachi. The sequence goes on from NC_090647.1 coordinate 62,283,251, forward strand.
AAGTAAGAAGCCTTTCGAATTCAGAATTAAAATGAGGCTTAATTGCCTTAGGTGTGACCACGGGAGACAGGGGTTACTTACCTAGAAGTCCATGCATAGAAGCCGTCCATGCATAGAAGCGACCTATGAGACGTGTTTCACGACTCACTACCGCACTTCCTCCTTCCGGCTTGAAGAAGGAAGTGCGATAGCGAGTTTTGGAACGCGTCCCATAGGTCGCGTGGGAGTGGATTGAGATGCATAGAAGCTGACAGACTTCTGGGTAGACAAATAGACAAATAACATTTATATTGCGCTTTTCTCCTTGCGGACTCAAAGCGCTAGAGCAGAGCAGCAGCCACTAGGGCGCGCTCTATTGGCAGTAGCAGTGTAAGGGAGACTTGCCAAAGGTCTCCTACTGAATTAGTGCTGGCTTACTGAACAGGCAGAGCCGAGATTCGAACCCTGGTCTCCTGTGTCAGAGGCAGAGCCCTTAACCATTACACCATCAGCCAACTGCCAAGTAACCCCTGTCTCCCATGCTCACACCTGAGGCAATTAAGCCTCAGTTTAATTCCAAATTCAAATGGCTTCCTAATCGGAAGCCTATCGCTGCCTATAGGTACACATGCAAGCAGTAGGGATGGTCTGAATGATAATAGGTAATCTTATGACCACTCCTGCCTCCCAGCTTTCTCTAAGCTACTTACTTGCTCCCCTCCTACTTCCTGTGAGTGAGTGAGTGAGTGAGTGAGTGAGTGAGTGAGTGAGTGAGTGAGTGAGTGAGTGAGTAAGTGAGTGAGTAAGTGAGTGAGTGAGTGAGTCCCACCTCCTCATGTAGACACATGGTTTGTAGTGTAATGCAGGAGAGATGTGAAATGTAGTCTGACATCTGTTCTTTTTATTGCTTTGAGTCTCACAAGATCACAGCAGATTCGCCCACCCAAAAGTATTTCCTGGATTTGTGCAGAGCGTTCCTCACACAAAGAACAGCAGCTTCTCAGGAGAGCCACATTCAAACAGATTTTTTTTTTAAAGTTCTGACTTTTATTTTTCGCATGATACTAAATTTACTGTACATTAATTAGCAATGCACAATGTTGTGATCATTGCACATACTATTGGCAATGAATACATTAAAATTGACAGGTTCCTACAGTTGTACAGGATCTTCTCAAAAAAGTAGCATATTGTGATAAAGTTCATTATTTTCTGTAGTGTACTGATAAACATTAGACTTTCATATATTTTAGATTCAAATACACACAACTGAAGTAGTTCAAGCCTTTTATTGTTTTAATATTGATGATTTTGGCATACAGCTCATGAAAACCCAAATTTCCTATCTCAAAAAATTAGCATATTTCATCCGACCAATAAAAGAAAAGTGTTTTTTAAACAAAAAAAGTCAACCTTCAAATAATTATGCTCAGTTATGCACTCAATATTTGGTCGGGAATCCTTATGCAGAAATCACTGCTTCAATGCGGCGTGGCATGGAGGCAATCAGCCTGTGGCACTGCTCAGGTGTTATGGAGGCCCAGGATGCTTTGATAGCGGCCTTAAGCTCATCCAGAGTGTTGAGTCATGTGTCTCTCAACTTTCTCTTCACAATATCCCACATATCCTCTATGGGGTTCAGGTCAGGAGAGTTGGCAGGCCAATTGAGCACAGTAATACCATGGTCAGTAAACCATTTACCAGTGGTTTTGGCACTGTGAGCAGGTGCCAGGTTGTGCTGACAAATGAAATCTTCATCTCCATAAAGCTTTTCAGCAGATGGAAGCATGAACCCACTTTTGAACCAGAAACAGCGGCAGAAGCGCCTGCCCTGGGCTACAGAGAAGCAGCACTGGACTGTTGCTCAGTGGTCCAAAGTACTTTTTTCGGATGAAAGCAACTTATACATGTCATTCGGAAATCAAGGTGCCAGAGTCTGGAGGAAGACTGGGGAGAGGGAAATGCCAAAATGCCTGAAGTCCAGTGTCAAGTACCCACAGTCAGTGATGGTCTGGGGTGCCATGTCAGCTGCTGGTGTTGTTCCACTGTGTTTTATCAAGGGCAGGGTCAATGCAGCTAGCTATAAGGAGATTTTGGAGCACTTCATGCTTCCATCTGCTGAAAAGCTTTATGGAGATGAAGATTTCATTTGTCAGCACAACCTGGCACCTGCTCACAGTGCCAAAACCACTGGTAAATGGTTTACTGACCATGGTATTACTCTGCTCAATTGGCCTGCCAACTCTCCTTATGGGAGCTCAGTCTGGGCAGGAGGATGAGGTTACTAGCCAGAGATTTCAGAGGCAGAGGGGAGGAGGGAGGAGAAGAGGGGAGTGAAGTTTTCACAAGCTGAGGGGTGGAGATGCATAGCAGCTTGCCTGTATGTAATGTGACAAATAGAACATGGCTGCTGTCATTGTATCACAAGAAGAAATATTCATATACTGTTGAAGCTGTTTGCAGCTAGATTTGCTGTGCAAACTTTATAAAAATTAAATAAGATATATAGTCAAGTTACTTGTTATAGTTAGTTTTTCATCTCGGATCCGCTTTAACTCTTTTGTAACCAAGATGTGATATTCAAATAATGGCAATATCCGGCACCCAAATGTTTGCTCACAATTTTTACATGAAGGCCTTGGCACAGTCAGCAGCAACAGAGCAGGACCATCAGAAGTGCAAAGCTAATTGTGTTACATTTTCTTTAGACAACAGCTAGCAACAGGTAAAGACGTTGGTACAGTTGGCAGAAGCACCTTAAAGCGGACCTAAACCCAGAGCCCTCTCTGCTCTAAAACATAAGCAACATCATAATAACCTTTAGGTCCTTTTTACACGTGGCCAAAAACATGCATTGCGTTACCTGCTCCAGCCACAAAAGCAATGTAACATTTAATGCAGTGCGGTGTGATCCGCCAGAAGCATTGGATCCACCGCAAAGTCAACACCGTGTTCTTGTGCCACTTTGGCAGCGAAGCAAGAGTGGCAGAATCAGGCCCGGATTTACCTCACAGGAGCCTATAGGCACAGATGTCCTGGCACCTTATACTTCACCCTCCATGAGCCTACAAACCCCCACCGAACTGCACCGCAAGTGTGCTGGCTGGCCCAGCTGTCACTTCTCCCTTACTTCCTTAGCCTTTCATAGGTAGCTACAGGTTCCCCTTAGTATTGGGTAGCCAGAGATATCCTCAGTATTTAGTAGTAGCTAGAGGTGCCTCTGACTGAAGGGAGACCTCGTCAGTGGAATGCTGAGAGCAGGGAGAGTAACCTCTCATTTACACTCTCATCAGGACTCTACATAGGGAAGGAGGGAGAAAAGTACTTGGGGAAAGGAGTAAGCCGCCTTCTCATCATCAGGCGCCTATAGGCATGTGCCTACAGTGCCTTATGGTAAATCCAGCCCTGGGCAGAATGCATGGATGCCAATTGCTGAGGCAGAAATGTTAAATTTGTTGGTGGCGGCAATGCGGGGTGCATGCCCGGAATGGTGCAAATATGACACGGAGGCCAGGAATTAAATCCAGAGGGAGTGCATCACTGAGCGAGGGGCGGTGACAGGTGGTGGTGGGAGGACCCAACTCTATGCGTTCAACCTTGTCGGTGCATTTTGCGCAGGGTCATATGAATGTAGTTTTTGGTGTTGCCTTGTAATGCAATGGGAGGGGAGCACCACACTGCAAATGCTTGCTTCAAAGAAAAACATTTATTTGTTACAACTTACAGAACTCCTACATTAAATCTGCAGTGTCTACTTCCTGGTTTTATGGGAGCACAGAAAGAGTTAGCCTCCTGTCTTTACATATTAGCACATAACTCGGCACACCCGTGGCACAGATATGACTGCTCAAATTACACTTGTGATTACTTGCTGAGAAGGAAGAGTTAGACAGGCTGTTCCACAGGGTGGATTTCTCCGTGTTTTCCTATTTCCTGTGCAAGAGTTCATGTCCAGTTTAAAACCCCCTGAGCCAAAGTTTTGAACACCAAGAAATAAAACTGTAGGAACCACAAGAAGAAGCTGAAATATTTTCTAGGAAATTTCCCGCAGAAGCAAAATAATACTTTTTGGTGCAAAAACTGATCATTTCTAAACTAATCTTTAGTGGAGACCAAAAAAGCACGGCAAGCATAGATTCTTCTTACCGCCGGTTCTTCTCCTTAATGCGCCTGACACTTCAATGCAATCAAATCCCGGGAACAAGAGTGATAGATAGGACCAGATAACCGGGTAAACAGCTGATTCTCTGATATCCTCATCTTTCTTCATCATCGTGGCCACTCATTTGCAGAGCAGAAGCTCTACATTCAGAAACCGCCTGAAATCACTTTGATACTTGTAAAAAAACAAAAGACAACAGTTATAATTGATACTTATACAGCTGAAAATGGCGAGCCATCCATACCTCAAGATGAGCTGCAGAGAATAGCGCTAATAGCTTCTTTTTCTTGATCAAATGCAATCTCTCTCTGTATTGTCTGATAAATCTTACAATTTGTTTCATCCAGGTCTAAGAATAATTGCTCTTCTTATTATGAGACTTCAGTGAACTATACACAATAGAACGCACAATTATCTCTCCCTCTCTCCTCGGACGGGCTGCTTGTTAAAGAAAGACTGACATTATTTTAGGAGCAGATTCACGTTTTATATAATGTATCTAGCTATAAAACAAAATGGGTTTCAACTTGTTTTTATGGACTTGTGTCCTATAAGAGAAATCTGGATATACTAAATAATCTTTAAAGAGAACCTTGGGAGGGGAAAAACTCTGGATCTTAATGAGGCTTTTCCCTTCTTCCTGTGTATCTCCAATCCAGTGCTGGGACAGCACCAGATGGTAATATTTACCTTTGGGATCCAGCGCAGGCACAGTACCTTTTTTCCCCTGTGCAGTAGAATGGACCAGATTGGTCTTGGATATTTCCGCCAGAGCCCAAGGGGGAATATGGTAGTGCGCCTGTGCTGTATCCCAAAGGTAAATATCGCCGCGTGTTGCCGGCGCTACTGCACCTGTGCGCATCCACCGACAAGTTTGTTGGTGGATTTTTTTTGGTTGCCAGTGCTGGATTGGAGCTACACAGGAGGATGGAGGAAGCCTCATTGGAATCCAGAGGCTTTACCCTTCCCGAATAAAGTACCCCCAGGAGCTCTTTTTTTTTCTTACAGTGTCTATTTAAATAAGCCTTGGTTACAGTGTTTAAGTTGATACGCTACACAAAGTTCATAAAGAGTTCAGCTAATTCTGCAGTTGGTCCCTACTTTTCTTTCTGGACTAAATACCCTACAGCGGAGATGTCAAACTCCAGTCTTAAAGGACCAAGGTCCTCACTCATTTGTAGTGCAGCTCAAATGATTTGAAGGGACTCGATCAGGAAAGGTGTGGTTCATCAAGTAGAATATGTTCCTCCATTTCTCAGTCCATCCTAAAAACTGGCATGGATCTGGCCCTTGAGGACTTGAGCTCGCCACTTGTGCTCTTATGCTCTACAATCTTACTTGTACTGAAACATTGGTTGTTCCTATGAATGAGGCTCAGTTGGGCAAAGGTGGGTGTTGGTGTTTGGATGAACGTCCTAGTTTGGAAGTCCAGCCACGCCCATAACTGCATTTTGCCATACCTCCTTACACTCCTGACACACTCCTCCCGTCCTACCCATGTCCACTCTCGTTACCTAGTGACATCATCACCTTACAACAACAACAGAAATCTTCAGAACGTGCACCTTACCTTTGCAGTAATACTAAGACAGCATCGTTGCATCCAGCCACAATCAAAGAACAGGGTCATCCTGTTATCCTATTGTGGCTGGATGCAGAAGACGCTGAGGAGAAATATTTCAGCTGTCCAGAAACAAGTGTTAAAAACGTTAAATAATGTTTTAATGTCGGAGTTAAGAACTTACATTTAAAATGATATATTCCACTTGGGCACCCAAACTCCGGCACTCAGCTGGTCTGAGCGCTATAGCTATGTGCAGCGACAGGGACCCCTAACTACCGTAGGCACAGGGAGCAAAGAGCAGCCATGGCCAGTGGCACATGGTACACCAATCTCCAGCTTGCAACTCTGCTGCTCCTGCTCAGCAGTGAAGAACAGCAGTATATGCGGTGAGGCAATCTGGGGCTCTGCATAGCCTGTCACAGCTTGAGCAGGAGTTGTATCAACACGGAAGGAGATGTAATTTGGGGTCTAGCAGCCGCCAGAACACCAAATTATTATTACATGGGGCACACTGCATAGTATTGCTGTTATGACATCGCCCAGCTATGGTGCAGGTCGCCAAAATGAACTGCTTTGGCTAGGGGTCCCTGCTGCTGCACACAGGCTAGCAAGGCAAACTAGTAGGTATGTTTGTTTCAGGGGGTGTAGATCGGCTTGGTATAATTTTTTCAAGGACAGGCGAAAAATAAGATGCAATGTAAAAATCTTTACTGGGGGCCCTAATTTCTGCTCCAGAGCCCAATAGCCACTAGATAACATTGAGGGCAATGGCGGCGCCCAAATTGTACAGTTGCTGTACGCGCCCAAATTTACTGCTTCGTTGCCCCGAAACCATTAGAACTGTGTCCATATCTAAAAAAAAAGGAAATCTCTTTCAGTACCACCCTCTTAAAATAACTTCTGCTACATAAAATAGGTTCAGTTTAGGCCATTTTTTCTCTTTTCTTTATTTTTCTCCCGATCCTAAGAACATGCCACCTTCTTTAATGCTGTTTCCAGGAATGACATTGGCAATTACCTTGGTTGCTTTGTAAAGAATTGTATTCCATTCAGTACATTAAAGCAGAAAAGAGATGTAAGCCATCAATAGCATCTATCAGATTTTATGCTTCAGAACCTTCAAGCCTGACTCACAGAAATGAAAAATGCATCATGTTTATGTTGTCAAAATGGTGTTCCAAATACCCCGAGCTTTCCTGCAAGGCTATACACTTTAAATATCTTATGCGGCTTGTATCCGCTGAGAGTATGTCTGTAAAGATGTATATAATGAGTCAGATGGATTGTTGCTGCAGTGAGAACAAACATACACTTTGTTAGCTACATCACAGCTTCACGTATAGAAGACATTTATTTGCATAGTAAACAGATTTGAATTGAAGGGAGTTTCCAAGCCTGCCTAGCGATGATGGGCAGATTCAACCAAGAGACAGATCTCTTTCTGATTGAATCTGATCAGAGGGAGATCTGTCAGCTGCCCATACACCGCAGGCCGATTCCTGATCGATTTTAACCTGTAATCGATTGGGAATCGGCTTTGTGATGCCGCATACATCACCTCGCCAGCCCAATGCTGTTCCCCCTTCTGTCAAATGTGCCCAAACACCCCATCCGCCCCCACCAACTGCTCGCTCCCCCCCCCCCCCCCCGGTGCTGTATAATTTACCAGTCCGTGGCCACAGCTGTCACCCACGCACTCACGTTACACTCCAGCAACCACGTACAGAGTGTATGTGGATTGGATTGCAGATGGAGCCCGGAGCCAGCGGCATCCACGGACAGGTAAAGTATAGTGCACTGGGCACAGGAGGGGCACATTTTACATTAGGGGACATCGTGGGGGTTTCATTGCGCTTGTCACTCATCCTGGTACCGCTCGCCTTTACTGCCGTACACCCAATCGATCACAACGGCCCAAATCTTTCAGCATGTCCATTGCAACCTATTTGGGCCCAAAATTGTTTGCATTCCTTGATGGGTCATGCCAGGGGCATAGCAATAGGGGGTGCGAGTGCATCGGGGTCCTTGGGCAAGAGGGGCCCCAAGGGGCCTTCCCTCAACTACAGTATTAGCTCTCTATTTGTCCTGTGCTCATAATAATCAATTCTATAGATACTTTGAATAGTAGTAATCATTAACAAACTGTTCCTCATCCCGTTCTTGCATCTCTAACACTGTAGTTGCCATTGGCAGGTTTTGGTGCGCCATATCAATTGTTATGTATAGAGTGCTTGGGGGGCCCCATTGTAAAACTTGCATCGGGGCCCACAGCTCCTTAGCTACGCCACTGGTTCATGCTCTTGGCGGCCCCGATGTTCATCCAATTTGATAATTATTGAATCGGATGGTCGACCGGCTGCCAAGTTAAGAGATGTATGGCCACTTTAAAGGAGTTATCAGGCAATAAAAGGTAAAATAAGGGCTACTTACCCGGAGCTTCTTCCAGCCCCAAGCTCCCAGCATGTCCCTCACCGCAGCTCTGCCCGCAGCCGTTCGCCGTCTCTGCTTCCCGGTCCCTGGTGTCGGCCTGTACTGTGCCTGCGCGAGCGGCGCTGTCAATCACCGCCACGTGGACCGGAGCGTACTGCGCAGGTGCAGTAGTTCTGCAGTGCAAGAGGCCTAACATGTATTTTACATTTTACAACTTTGTATGATTTGAATTGCATGCGGCCGCCGGCCAGCAGGCTGTTGCTGTGGCACCATACGTATCAATGTTAAGGGCCAACCTGTGTCACCACTCTACCTTACCTTCCACTCTCCTATAGTCCCCTAGGAATTAGTATAGAAATACAAAGAAATGCCCACCGGAGTGTATACTCAGTATAAACTGGGAAATGTCAGCCATTTTTTAGTAGTCCTGTAGTGATCACTATGGGACAACGGAAAATGGCTGCATGACTCCCTGTGGGGAAGGAGAACAGAGACGTGGGCCTGACCGCTATGCCAGCAGCAGCCACTTATTAGCAGATGCCACTATGGGTCAGTGCACACCAAAAACCTCTAGTAGATCCACAAAACGCTAGAGGCTTTTGAAGCTGATTTTCAGAGCGATTCTAAGCATGCTTAGAGAGGTTTTCTAAAAATGCTTAGCATTTTTTGGAGTGTTTTTGTGTAGCAGATTTCATATATTGTTACAGTAAAAGCTGTTACTGAACAACTTCTGTAACAAAAACACCTGGAAAATTGCTCTGATCTAGCAATTCTTAGAGCGGTTTTCCACTTTCATATACTTTACATTGAGGCAGATACGCCTCAGAAATCTAAAAAATGCTGCAACCCCCGAGTTTGCGTTTGTGGAAAAAACGGACCGCTCTGGTGTGCACCATCCCACTGAAATACATTAGCCAAGCGGTTTTCTATCCCCAAGTGTTTTTAAAAACGCTCATGAACCGCACCAGCCCAAAGTCAGCAGCAGCTAGGAGCAATAAGGAATAAATGTGTTTAATTTATTTGGTTCGCCCCGCTAGCTATCTCAAGAATGATTGTATGGCCCTTGATCCAAAAAGTTTGGCCACCCCAGCTGTACATGAACAGAAACACCAATTTTATAGCTAGGAAGTCCATATTCTTGTGTTAATTCTGAAACAGCCATTCTTTGTTTCCTCAAACGGTGTAGGGCTTGGTGGATGAACTCCCGGATTACAGAAAATGAGAACAGTATGTACATTTATCAGTCAGGCGATGGAGGGGAACCCCTGTTGACAGACACCGTGGCTTGAGGAAGAAGTAAATGTAACCTTTATCATCATGTACTTAGGTGGTTCCTCTGAGGGTTTTCATTGCTGTCATTGTAACAAATGGAATGATATGGATGTTTCGGTCGTCATTCTCAGTTTGTTATATTCTCATTGACCTCAGTGGCCAATCTCAAACTGTCTCCCAGCTGCACGCTGGAGAACTCATTTTAGAGTAGTCGACATTCTTTAGGTCACTGTGAAAGTTCTTATGTCACAGCGAGATTTTTTTTTTAATGCTTTAAAAATGAGTAAGAACTGAGTTTTCTACGAAATCACAACACAAAACTGTATTATCTAAAAGCAGAGCAAAATACATATTTTGACATGTGTAAGCTTAAAAGAGTTATCAGGCTAAATGAAGTCAAATAAGTGCAACTTACCCGGGGCTTCATCCAGCCCCAAGCTCCCAGCATGTCCCTCGCCGCAGCTCTGCAGTCAGCCGTTCGCCGCCGCTGCCTTCCAGTCCTCGGCGATGACATCTGGCCGACCTGGAAGTCAGGCTGAACTGCGCCTGTTCAAGCGGCGCTGTCAATCACCGCCACGTGGACCGGAGTGTACTGCGCAGGCATGTACTGCTTGTAAAGGCTTGTAAATGCTTCAGGCCCCTTTTGCACTTGCAGGGTAAACCAGCATTGTGTTACCCTATTTTACCAGAAAAACTATGAAAATCTATGGAGACTTTCAAACTTACTGCGGTCCCTTGTGGTGCGACGGAAGTATCTGAGCTGACGCAAGGGCAGCAGCGCGTTACCGCAAGCACTGCACTTAACAGAAGGTGCTTGAGGCAATGGAAGTCTACGGGTGACGCTCATAGTGTAATCAACAAAATCTCAAGGAATCCTAGTGACATACTTCCTGTCCCGCGGGCAGTACGTCACTGAGCGGAGGGCGGCGCTATGCATATGATCCTGTCGAGCATTCTGCCACAGGGTCATTTGTTTGTCATTTTTTTTTTAGTTGCAGCGCGATGCAACAAAGCATCACATCCACACGGCAATATAAAAACATATGTAAAACTGACCTCAATGTAGTCCTTTATTAAATAAAAAAAAAAATCAAAAAGACCTTAAAAATTCAAAGAATTTTTTTTTTAACTGGTTCAGTGACATTTTGTTGTGGTACTCTGAGGGCACGGGGGCAGAGGTGGCACAGGTTCTGGGGGCAGATGTGCCACAGAGAGGGACACTGAAGGCACAGGAGAACAGAGGCTGCACAGAGGGAGGCATTGAAGGCACAGGGGGGCATAGAGGAGGTACTGGAGACAGAGATGGCACAGTACAGTACAAGTAGAACAGAGGCGCCAAAAGGATAAAAACAATGTTTAAAATGTTTAAAAGTAGTTGGGGAGGCAGTGGTGGATCCGCCTCCTTCAAGCAGACACAGAAAACTGTGCGATATAATCAGAATAAATTTATTAGTACACTCCAAGAAATATACAACGCGTTTCGCGGGTATGAGCCCGCTTCTTCAGGCAGTAAAAGTAGGAGTACACTATTGGGGGAAGAGACAAAGGCACGTATTGGTATATGATCTGACACATATGCTCAAAAATTAATTAAATTAGTTTTTGTTCTGAGGTATACATTATGAACTGAAATAAGGTGTGGGGCCCTTTGGGATAGATTCTTCTGAAGGTGGGTGGGGATTAAATGTGTGTTTTAACTAGAAAGAATGTGGAGGAAAGATGGGGTTTTTTTTGTATAACACTGGGAGTGATGGTTATTTATACTAGGGGAGGGACAAGAGCAGCCTTGGTGGTCGGTGAGTGGGTGGTCAGGAAAGGAGAGGGTTATGGATATTATTAAACTGAACTGTTAAATGTCTTCTACATTTAACAGTTCAGTTTAATAATATCCATAACCCTCTCCTTTCCTGACCACCCACTCACCGACCACCAAGGCTGCTCTTGTCCCTCCCCTAGTATAAATAACCATCACTCCCAGTGTTATACAAAAAAACCCCCATCTTTCCTCCACATTCTTTCTAGTTAAAACACACATTTAATCCCCACCCACCTTCAGAAGAATCTATCCCAAAGGGCCCCACACCTTATTTCAGTTCATAATGTATACCTCAGAACAAAAACTAATTTAATTAATTTTTGAGCATATGTGTCAGATCATATACCAATACGTGCCTTTGTCTCTTCCCCCAATAGTGTACTCCTACTTTTACTGCCTGAAGAAGCGGGCTCATACCCGCGAAACGCGTTGTATATTTCTTGGAGTGTACTAATAAATTTATTCTGATTATATCGCACAGTTTTCTGTGTCTGCTTGAAGGAGGCGGATCCACCACTGCCTCCCCAACTACTTTTAAACATTTTAAACATTGTTTTTATCCTTTTGGCGCCTCTGTTCTACTTGTACTGTACTATACATCCACCCTTGGTGGAGGGGGATACCCCTTTTTTCCTGATCTACAGAGAGCGACTTTTTAGTCCTGAGTGGGGACAGGCAAAACTCCTCACCTGCTTATACAGTGGTTGCCTGGAGGTAACCCTGGCTTGTGAGTATATATTTTTACTCTTTCTCATTATACCATTTGTCTAAACATACTACACCATATCGGGCTCTCGGTTCTCCCTCTTTTTGTAGAGATGGCACAGTGTTTTGACTTCAGGTTAGGAACAAACATACAATCCCTATATTGTTGGTTAATATGGGATTACCTGTATTGTACTATTTTTGTGTTTGAATATTGCAATCAGGGGACCACTGGCCTCTTTCTCTTTTTTCTCAGACCTCTAGTTAAGTTAGTATGGACCTTTGATTACCTCTTCCGTGTCTAACCTGGGTAATCAAGAATGTATATATCATATAGATCAATTGATTAAAAAATATATATATAGATGTATCATTTAAAACAGACTGCCAAGAACTGAAAAACATATATAAACAGGCAGGGAACAAAATTGACTTACAAAGTCGTAACTGATCAGGTCTGTTGAATTTAGCCCTGTGCTCTGCCAAGACCAACTTTACAATGTTCCTTGACTGTGGCAGTAGGGGTTCCTTCAAGCTCTGCCAAGCCCATCCCATCCCTCAGCAGAGCCAGATCAACCACAAAGTAACTTAGACTAGTGCCTAAGGCCTATTTTGATCTCCATTGGTTTAGTAAAGACCTTTTCAAACCCCATCCCTACCTTCACTTAACAAAAAAATTAGTTGGCAAGATGGGGGGGTGGGGGGGGGAGTGTGTCAAAGTTGCTATCTTGACTAGGACCCTGTTTCACTCCATCACCTGTCTCCATTACTCAGCACAATTATAGGAAATGGGAGTGTGAAAGGAGGTAACATTGTTGCAAGCCTGCCTCTTCCTGTCTGAAAAATGTTACCTTCGCCAAAAGTCAAATTTTACAAGGAGTGATTCCAGGGCCGGAAGGGACAAGGAAAAAAAACAGACAACGCACTGAGGTACGTGGATCAAACATGAAAATACCTCTGTGCTTATCTTAAGCAGCTTTGCCTCGGGTCAGGTCTCCTTTAAGAGATACTTGAACATCATTTTTATCAAAATAAAGTAAAATAACAAAAAAAAAAATCTGACAGGTCTTTCTGAGTGACTGTTTTACTTTTGTACTAGTTTTACTGCAATTTTGCTGCATTGGCTTTGACTAGAGATGCTCACTTGGATTTTGCGGAATTGGAATCTCCACATTTCCGATTGGAAATCGGCATTTCTGATCTGAATTCGGAAAGCGAAAATTGCAATTCAGCATAAATCCGATTTACCGCAATTCATCAATTTTAGCCCAATCACAGAACTCAGAAGCATTGGACCTATCAGAGAATGCAGAATTTTTCCACAATAATAAAATTACTGCTGTAATTTTAGACCAATCAGAAGAGTCCGTTTTTCCGATTTCCGGGTTTTTTTGGTAATTTATTCCTGACAAATACAAAACTCCTCAAAAATTGGAGCAATCGAAATCGAAAAAAAAAGGAAAATCGGAAAACCGTCAATCAGCACAATGGAAATCAGAAATTGGCATTGGTGGATATCAGAATTTCCGCCTAATTGGAAATGGCCATTTCTGACCATCCCTAGTTTTGATAAATGTGCCCTAATGTCCATTAAAAGAATGCAAGAAATGAAAATAATATTAACAAAAATCTACCACAATGCATTCCAAAACAATGAATAATTAGGACACATTGTTATCCCAAACGTAGAGCAAGAGAACAGGATATTAACCATATGCTCCTTCTAAAAATATCCAGTCTGTCTCCTCTGTCCTCGGAGGCCTCTGCAGATATCTCAGTCCCAGCTGACAGGGGTTCAGCACTCTGAGCTGTGACAATCCTTAGCCACGCTTAATCCATTGGCAGGGCAACTAAAATACTAACAGACACAAAGATGAGTAAATATCTGTAAACAATCTGCTTCCACTGCTGAAAAACTATAGAAAAGGTCTTTAAAAAGTGTTCAAAGAGTAAGAAAAATTAAACACTGCAATGAATGAAACAGTTGCATAATGTTGGGACATTTATTATCTGTGTTATTGATGCTGTGTTTCACTGCTACTGGTTCTTGCACATTTTGTGTACATCAGGGGTCTCAAACTCAATTTACCTGGGGGCCGCAGGGGGCAAAGTCAGGATGAGGCTTTGCCGCATAAGTTATTTCACATACAGCAGCTCCCCCCCCATCCCCCACCCCCAATTGCATTGATTTTTATTTCAAAATCAAATTCACACTGAAGCGAACTATTTTGCCTATTTTACCTTATAGTTCGCTTCATTGCTCCCATTACAAGTAATCCGCTGCGTCCCCGCCGCAAAACGAGGGCTGCGGAGCCCCCAAATCGCCCAAGGGGCAATCCGCCAGCATTTCCTAGAAGGGGCAGAGCTTTCAGCTTCAGCTCTGCCCCTCCTGACGTCAATCGCGGTGCCGCCTCTGCCCGCCCCTCTCACTCTTCCTTCACAGAGAGGGGTGGGGAGAGGCGGCGATCCGTGCGGCGATTGACGTCAGGAGGGGCAGAGCTGAAGATGAAAGCTCTGCCCCTTCCAGGAAATGCCGGCGGATTGCCCCCTGGGCGATTTGGGGGCTCTGCAGCCCTCGTTTAGCGCCGGGGATGTGGCGGATTACTTGGGAGCACTGAAGCGAACTATAAGGAAGCTTTTGCCGGCGTGGGCCACTAAATATTGTATTGAGAGCCGCAAATGGCCAGTGAGCCGCGAGTTTGTGACCCCTGGTGTACATAGTTAACCTATTGGGTTAGGGTTAGCAGAATTTCCTCATTTGGCCTCAGAGACGATGCCTTAAACCACTATTGGAGGTACTGCGATCTTATAATATTGTTTACCGTTGGAGTCATCCAATTGCTTTGCTGGCCTCGAAAACGGTCAACAAGCATACCCCCGGTCTCCGGACGAATTGGAAGATTTTTGCTCTATAACTAGGGGTATCGATCGTTCAGGTAGTGGTGCTTGTAATGGGTCAATTACGATTACATGACATTTTGCCTGACTTTTTACAATTGTGCATTGTGTAGTTCTGATTACGTTACTTACACCATACTACATTTTTTAATCGTAATTACCCGTAAAAAATATTTGCATCTATTCACCAGTGTACTGTGCATGTACAGCTATTCGTTAAATATTCAATGAGAATAATGCATTCATATTAAAAAAAAAAAATGTTCAGCCTGTATACTGACTGTTTACAGTGAACCAGAGACGAAGCACCCTCATGTATTTTACCATATAGATCAGTGGGATCATTAGAGAAAACACCTACCATGCTTTCTGTTTCATTCTGCACTGCACAGCTAGCTTCTAATCAGCCCTGATAAAATCCCCAACTGAGCATTCAGTCTGGCTTTGCTATAATGACTCAGCTATAATGATTCCTGAGCAGAGCCAGAAGGGGGAAGGTTTAGGCTTGAAAAGATATGAGAGAACACATACGGCTCTAAAAATTCCTGAGGAAAGCCAGACTGAATGCTCAGTAGGGGATTTTATGAGGGCTGATTAGAAACAAGCTGAACAGTGAAGGATAAAACAGAAAGCATGGTAGGTGTTTTCTCTAATGTTCCCACTGATATATATGTTAAAATACAAAAGGGTGCTTCGTCTCTGGTTCCCTTTAACCTTCTTGGCGGTATACGTTCGGGGTAAGCCGCGCAGGAGGTTTTCTCCGGCCCTGCTTGGCCGATTTGTTGAATTTTTTTCTTTGCTTTTCTTTGCTAGCTGCGTCAGCACACCGATCGCCGCCGCCCCGCGCTCGATCGCCGGTATCCGTCGATCCGTGCGCCCCCCCCCCCAGAGCCCGTGCGCTGCCTGGCCAATTAGTGCCAGGCAGCGCTGAGGGGTGGTTCGGGACTCCCAATGACGTCTCGACGTCGGTGACATCATCCCGCCCCGTCGCCATGGCGACGGGGGAAGCCCTCCAGGAAATCCCGTTCTTTGAATGGGATTTCCTGATCGGAGATCACCGAAGGCCCTGGGCTCGCTACATGATATAATAAAAATAAAAAAACTGCTGCGCTGCCTCCTGGCGGATTTTTTTATACCGCCAGGAGGGTTAAATAAACAATGCGTAAAATCAGTTCGTAAGTGTAAAAATTTACGCGTCTGAAATTACGCCAAATTTCTCGTAAATTACTCTAACTTGCATAATTCCGGTTAGCGATTATGTTCACATGCGGAATTGTTTTAGGCATAATCCGCAAATTTGGCATTACGATTACGATGCGTAATTGCTAATAAAAATGCGTAATTACGCATAGGGGTAATTTCTGCCCACCACTAGGTTCAGGTCCCGGACTGGGTTTTAAGACTGCCCATAATCCCACATGGCAGGGGGTTCCCCCCAAACATAAGGGGGAATGATAGAGGCAGGGAACACACTTGCAGGGCCGTTTTCCCCTGCGTTTCCCAGGTTTCCGTCGGGTTTTGCGGTCGCGTCTAACGCATGCGTTTTTCCGCGTGCGTTTCCGCGTTCATGCGATTGCATGGCATGTAGTGCCATGCAATGTGCGGGAAAAAGCAGAAAACTGTGCGGGTACAAAATGCAGAAAAAAACGCGAACGCAAACGCGCACAAACGCATGCGGCGCAGCGTTTCCTGAGCTAGGCTATTAATTTCAATAGCCTCTAAAATCGTGCGCGTTTTGCCGGTCGCGGCAAAACGTGCAAAAAAGTGTGTTCCCTGCCAAAGTGTTGCGTTGAGGGCGGGAGTCAGGATTTTCTTTTCTCTTTTTCACTCTTTCTTCCCCCCCCCCCCTCTCGCTACTCCCTTTTGGTATTTGTTTTATATTGTTAGCGATATATTGGGGTTGGAGGTGGGCTCTGATACTCCTAAAAAGACCTGAAGACGGTATGTTACCCCTAAGCACACAGAGGGCCTGCCACATCATGTCTTGGCTCCATGAAGAAAGGGGTGCTTGTTCTTGTCTAGCAGACGGCTATGGTACATAAGGGAATCCTGCCACTATCGACTCTGTTGGTTATAACCCATTGGGCATAGTACTATTTTTTCCAGATAAATATTATTGTCAGAGATTCACTTGTAAAGCCAGAAAATCAGCATCGTAGAAGCAGATCAGCAAAGGGCAGACTCCATTTCTGATTGAGGAAAGAAAAAAAAATGTTTTTACTTACTTTGTAAAATATGTTTTGATAAATGAATATTGCTTTAGGGTTTAGGATGGTAAAGCCCCCTACCAGGCATACATGCTTTCCCAGCCTCATCTAGGCAATCATTGGCAGAGCCCGAGTCTATCTTTGCAGACGTTGCTTACTTAGCCGATGTCAAATAAATAATTTAAAGTGAACTTGGAGTGGGTAAAAAAATATCTAAAACTAAAAATGTGCCCATGTAGATTTCTCCAGCAATAGGCACAAGCCATCCTCCTGCATGCTGGGCTGGGACTCTAAAGACTAATTTGGTCGGTGTGGTATAACACATACCATTCAGCAGCCGCATTACTACAGACCGTGGGACAATTTAGTCCCATGGATGGGCTAACCAGAGCAATTTGAAATGTGTTTTGGCCTGGGCCCTACATAAATGAATTTAATGATGCCTTGGTATTAAGAAGGTAAAACAGCTTGTCTCAAAGCTAACCTACATAGCCCAGATAAAACAGGCTGATTACTGCAGCCCTCTGCTCCATGTCCTACCCGCTAACCGTTTGACTCAGCTACAGGCCATCATGAACTCTGTCGCATGACTCATCCACCTCTCCCTTCACGGCCTTGGAGCCCATCTCACAAGGGTCATAAAACAAGTTTGGCCATGATGATCTTCACACCCATAACAAGTGTAGTCACAAAAACACCTGATCTGAAGTAAAGTCCCCTTTATCAGAGGAAGGGAAGGTTAGAAGTTGGGGCCCCCTACAGCTCTGGACCCCCCATGCGATCACAGGGGCTACTCCCCTCTAGTTACGCCCCTGGCCCCAAGCTTATTGGGGGCCCCACAAGTCAGGGTCTGTATAGGTCACACGTATACTGTCAGTACAGTATAAAATGTAAGGTGCACCTTACTCGTGTTTGTCCAGGGCCCTATCTTACCTAAAACCACCCCTGTCTATATAAATACGGGATAACCAGGCCTCATTTCAACTGACAAGAGCCATATCATATTATTTGTGAATTTAGCTGCTTCTTAATTCCCTCCTAGGCATGTTTGTCCATCTCATCTCTTAAACAGCAGATGGAATTGTCTCTATAGACTGAGCTGGCACCGCTCCCATAACCAGCGATGTTGTGAAGCTCAGGCTATTGTTACTCAGAACCTTGCAGAGTAAAATCTCCGCACAATCGCATTGTGCATCAAGGCCTCTATGTAAATACCACAGGCATATTATAGTTGCGTTCAGTGGAAGATGTCCCTGACATCTACTCACATTCATTGTGTTTTCTCAACAGCTCCGGGGTTTCAGGATACAGCGCATTCTTCAAAAACATAATGGCACACTAAGAAATCGTGTTTGGTGGAAAAAGAAAAAGGACCTGTGGATAGAAATAGTGCATTTGAAAATGAATGATGCAGGCTGTAAACATGGGTCTGTCCCTGACACCTTGGTGCTTTTTTGTGGTTGTTTTTGCTCAACATGATGGATTGTGATTTGTAGAGAAAAATAAATGCAATTTTACCTTCTTAAAACAGAAGGTACTAGCGATAATTCGGCTGTAACACGGCAGGCCGGATCCACACTATAAGTGCTTTTGTGGGCGCTTGCGTTTGATTAGCGCTTTCTGAGCATTTTTTAAAAATCGCTCCCATTCACTTTTATTAACCACTTTACCCCCAGTGGTGCGGATTTCTCCGTCCCTTTTTCCACCCTGTTAACACCAAGGGACGGAGAAATCCACACCAGACGCCGCTCCCGCCGCTGTCCGCGCTCCCGCTCACTCGGCCGCGCACCCCCGCACTCGTGCACGCTGCCACCCGCTCGCCCGGAGATCAATGAACGGGAAAAAACATTCCCGTTCGTTCGTTGGACACTTGCAGGACGCATAACCAAAAATTTACTGTGGCCATCTTGTGACCAAATAGTAAAACTACACCCTAAAGCATTTTTCATATAGAAATACATTAGTTATACACAAAAAATTAACTCATTACCTCCCACACTCCCCAATTTTTATTTTTTTTGTAATTAAAAAAAAAAATACATAAATAGTTACCTTAGGGACTGAACTTTTTAAATATTTATGTCAAGAGGGTATAACACTGTTACTTTATAAACTATGGGCTTGCAATTCACTTATTCCGCTGAGCTGCGCTCACCAATAAACCTATAAAACAAAAGATCGCTGTACATAGCGTAATTCTGTCACAATATGATAAAACACCCAGGTGATGGTGAATAAAAGTGCACTGCTTGTGAATCCACTTCCCAGTAGTAGATTTCGCTCACCAGATTGTTGCCACCTCAAAGATCAGGTGGATCTAGCGTATTGTGGTGTAAATCACCCCACTGGCACTTTAAATCTTCAATTTCGCTTTAATACTTGAATAAAATTTGCACCATATATGGAACATAAAAACATAAGATCATCATAGCGTATTATGCCTTAAAATCAAAAACCATCCGCGCTACAATTGCACACTCACATAGTTTCTCTTTGTATATTGCACATCATATGTCCTGGCAGTAGGGGTCTGTCCTGGCTTCGGACTAGGCACGGCGTCCCGCACTCCCTCAGATTCCTTCCGCCTCGGACTCCCGACTCCCCGCTCACCAGTAAGCTGGTTTCGGCTTCGCTCTATTGCAGTGACGTCAGACGCGCACGGACGTAGCTCCGCCCTACGCGTTTCGTCCAATCGGACTCCTCAGCCCCTGAGAAACTATGTGAGTGCGCAATTGTAGCGCGGATGGTTTTTGATTTTAAGGCATAATACGCTATGATGATCTTATGTTTTTATGTTCCATATATGGGTCAAATTTTATTCAAGTATTAAAGCGAAATTGAAGATTTAAAGTGCCAGTGGGGTGATTTACACCACAATATGCTAGATCCACCTGATCTTTGAGGTGGCAACAATCTGGTGAGCGGAATCTACTACTGGGAAGTGGATTCACAAGCAGTGCACTTTTATTCACCATCACCTGGATGTTTTATCATATTGTGACAGAATTACGCTATGTACAGCGATCTTTTGTTTTATAGGTTTATTGGTAAGCGCAGCTCAGCGGAATAAGTGATTTTAAAACTCTGGAAGAGTGAAGCAGCGATCCCAAACAAGTGACTTTTTTCATTTAATGAATTGTGTGGCTGATTTTTGTTCTGGACATTCTAGGACAGGAGTCTGGAGTAGCTTGTTGCTTTGAGACAGAAACCTGTCCTTGATTAAGTAATATAAGGCTCTAAAAGTGATTGGTTACAATACATAGGAATATAGTCCACAAGCGGTGTGAGACTATTGGACAGCGCAGCCCTATCTAACCGTGATGGGCTTGTAATTAGGGATGGACGCAAAACTGAAAAAAATGCACTTTTATTTCCAAATAAAATATTGGCACCAAACATTGTGATAGGGATATAATTTAAACGGTTTTATAACCGGGACAAATGGACAAATACATTTCATGGGTTTTAATTACAGTAGCATGCATTATTTAAAAACTATAAAGGCCGAAAACTGACAAATAATAATTTTTTTTCCCACATTTTTCCTATTTTCCCATTAAAACACATTTAGAATAAAATAATTCTTGGCATAATGTCCCACCTAAAAAAAGCCTAATTGGTGGCAAAAAAAAAAAACAAGATATAGTTCATTTCATTGTGATAAGTAATGATAAAGTTATAGACGAATGAATGTAAGGAGCGCTGAAAGGTGAAAATTGCTCTGGTGCTCAAGGAGTAAAATCCCTCAGTTGTGAAGTGGTTAAAATCACAGTAAAAATCGTGTAAATATTGCCTGAATCACAGCGGTTTTTACAGCGATTTTCATGAAAGTGAATGGGAGCGATTTTTAAAAAGCGCTCAGAAAGCGCTAATCAAACGCAAGCACTCACAAAAGTGCTTATAGTGTGGATCCGGCCTAAGTGTGCGACTGTAATCAGGGCCGGTTCTAGTAACAATGGGGCCCCCTGGGCAAAATGAACCAAGAGACACCCCCCACCCCCATTACCTTCTAACTTAAAGAGGAACTCCAGTGGAAATAATGTAATAAAAATGCTTCCTTTTTACAATAAGTACAGTATGTATAAATGATTTAGTCAGTGTTTGCCCATTGTAAAAGCTTTCCTCTCCCTGATTTACATTCTGACATTTACCACATGTTGACATTTTTACTGCTGGCACGTGATGTCAGTGGAAGTAGCTGCTGCTTGCTTTTTTAGCCAGGAGTCCAAGACCATGGTCCTCACGGTTTCCTCTGGGAGAGGTTTCACAACAATATCAGCCATACAGAGCCCCCTGATGATCTGTTTGTGAAAAGGAAAAGATTTCTCGTGTAAAAGGGGGATCAGCTACTGATTGGGATGAAGTTCAATTCTTGATCACGGTTTCTCTTTAAAGTGTAACTGTCGGGCATGAAATCAAAAATCAATTCTTTATTTTTATCTGGTAAACAAGTAATAAGGAAGCTAACCAGGCAATCCAAAAGTTAAAATCACTATTACTTTTCTTGTTGATCTTTCCCCAGTTTACCTGACTCTTATTTGGTACACACAAAATTTGGTACGCAAATAGGAAGTTGCAGGGCATGCTGGGTTGTCTTTTTTTGCTTCTCTACTTCCCCTCAGACGTAACTAATGCAGCCTGATTGGCTGAAGGCTCTTTCCCTCCTGTTTTCTCCTCACATACCTCTGTTCCTCTCTGATTGGCCAATATTTCTCATGCTGAGACAATACACTTTCTATAGTGGAGGGTTACTTTTCTTGTTGATAAATGATCATACCTCCCCAGACTCTTATTTAGTTCACGCAAAATTTGGTACACAAAAAGGAAGTTGCCAGGCATGCTGGGTTGTCCTTCTTTGCTTCTCTATGTTCCCTCCTGTTTTCCCCTCCTACACCCCTGTTAGGCATCAGGAATGGGGGGTTTAGGGTTAGGCATTAGGAAGGGGGGATTAAAGATTAGGTGTCAAGGAAGGAGGGTTTTAGGGTAAGGTGTCAGAAAGGGGGGTTTTAGGGTTAGGCGTCAAAAAGGGAGAGTTCTGTGTCAGAGTGGGGTTAGGTTAAAGGGAACATTAACTCTAAAAAAACCATGAAGCTATTGCAAACATCAACAAGTACATTTTTACGCGTTACAGATGCAATGTGTAAAATTGTACGCATTACACCCGTAACGCGTAAAAATGTACTTGTTGATGTCTGCAATAGCTTCCTCCACCAGCAGGAATGCGTAAACACGTGCGCATGGCGGCCGGCCGACTCCCAGTCAGCAAAAACAAAACTAGCGGGGGACCAGAGGAGCCATAAGTGACTGCGAGGGCACAGGATGGCTGCAGGGGGCTTGTAGATGCCCCAGGTAAGTAAAACTCTTTTTTTTTTAGAGTTAAGGTTCCCTTTAAGTTGTAGTAAAATATTGTTTATATATACCAATATTTTACTAATTTAATACTGTTTACACTTTAAAAACAAAGAATATTGGTAGATATTAATGATAATTTATTAACGAAAATGGGCGCCCATTTTTCCTTGTGCCCCTATTTCATGCACACCTTTAAGCACCTCCCTTACTTCAGTGGGGTAACAAGCACAGTTCTAATTTTCTGTGAGAATCTGTACTTAGTGCAAGTGGATCAGTGAGTGCTCTAACTAGAGATGGCCCGAACTGTTCGCCGGCGAACAGTGTTCTGCGAACTTCTGCTGTTCGCATTTGTGGCGAACAGCAAACATTTGGTGTGTTCGACCCGCCCCCTATACATCATTATTGAGCTAAACTTTGACTCCTTACTTCACAGTCAGCAGACACATGGCAGCCAATCAGCTAGCACCCCTTCCTGGACCCCCACTCCCCTATCAAAAAGCAGTTGCAGTAGCCAAATTGGATTCATTCTCTGCTGACTGCTGACTGTTAGTGAAAGCAGGGTCACACTTGCTGCAGATATGTAGGGAAAGCATTAGCTAGGCCTGTGTTCTTGTTCCTCACTTTCTGTGAAAACATCCCAAACAGCTCTGTTGAGGGCTAGCACATCGGTCTCCTGTGGGTTTTTTTTTTTTGTGTGCGACACCCCACAGCCCAATGACACCCAGAGCTGTGTGCACAATACTGCTATTGTTTGTTGTTGCCTCGTTAAGTTGCAGGCACAGAACCACTCCAGTGCATTATTTCACTGTATTCTGAAAGTACTATAACACTCCACAGCCCACTGACACCCAGAGCTGTGCATAACGTGATTTCTGCCCTATAGGTATTAAAACCCGACTTTGCATCATCTCCGTAATTTTTGGAGGGTCTTTTGTCATAGATCCCTCTCTGGCACTCTGGCATGCCCTTGTTCAGGTGTTAGACCCCTTAAAACAACTTATCCATCACTTTTGTGGCCAGAAACAGTCTTTGTAGGGTTTAAAATTCACCTGCCCATTGAAGTCTATGGCAGTTCGATCAGATTTGCGAACATTTGCGGAAGTTCGTGTTTGTGAAACCAAAATTTGATGTTCGCGACATCTCTAGCTCTGACATAACAGAACAGGGAAAGTAGGTATCTGAGGCTGAGAACACATTGCAGGCACAGGGCTTTACCCTGCTAGATAGGCATTGCTAGTGGCTGGGTAGTGTAATGGTTAAGGGCTCTGCCTCTGACACAGGAGACCTGGGTTTGAATCTCAGCTCTGCCTGCTCAGTAAGCCAGCACCTATTCAGTAGGAGACCTTAGGCAAGTCTCCCTAACACTGCTAGTGCCTATAGAGCGCGTCCTAGTGTCTGCAGCCAGGGCCGGTTTAAGCAACAATGGGGCCCCAGGGCAAAATAAACCTGGGGGGCCCCCCAACATATACCCCGGAACAAAAATCGGCATTAGGGGACCTTTTTTGCAGCTGGTATTGTCAGGGTGTGAAGTCCCAATCGGTCGGAGCTCCACATTCTGGCTATCCCAGCCTGCATGGGGGACAAGGGGTTAAAAAGTTTCAGGCGGGGGGACCCCACATAATTATTTTTAAAGAAAAAATACCCACACTCTAAACATAAAAATTGGGAAAATAGGAAAAAATGCCAGGGATCTTCACACAGCCATATTGCGGCTGTATAGCGATCCCTGGCCAAAGCGCTGCAGCTGCGTATAGACCACCTGGAAACCCTGTCAGGAAATTTATTGCGCTTTCATTTGATGCATGTAAAATTACACTACCGCTAGGTTTGCTACTAAAAGTGACATTTACCGCATTTAAAAGTATACTTTTTTCCTTCAAAACTTTAAAATCGATTTTCTCAAAAACTATAAGGTCTTTTTGAAAAATTGTTTTTTCCTCTTATTTCTAATGATCTCCTTAACATATCCTGCAAATTTGGGGTTTCTAGCATTTAAAGAGACTCTGTAACAATTTTTTCAGCCTTAGTTCTTCTATCCTATAAGTTCCTATGCCTGTTCTAATCTGCTCTGGCTTACTGCAGTCTTTCCTAACTGCACTGTCTCTGTAATAAATCAATGTATCTTTCCTCTGTCCTGTTTGTCGGGCTAAAGCTTGATTGTGTGGAATGTGCAGGGCTGCTTGTGATTGGTAGAAGCGATACACACCCTCTGCAGGCCCCCTGCATACTCTGAATGACTCATACACTATGCTTAGCTGAGCCTATTAGAAGCTGGTTAGTTTGTTTGTAAACACTGCCTAAAACTGTTAATTACAAGCCAGGATTGCAGCAGAGAGTGGCAGAAACAGCACAGAGGGGCACAGGAGAAAATAATGAATAGAATGGTATGCTTTTTATTGTAAGAATATTAGAGTACAGATTCTCTTTAAGGTGGATTTGCTATTAACCATTAAAGTCGGCAGGTTTTTAAATGTGTATTTTTTTTTTCCTTTGAAACTTTAAAATCGATTTTCTCAAAAACTATAAGGCCGATTTGAAATTTTTTTTCCTCTTGTAGCCACTGGGGGCCCCTACAAGCTCTGGGGCCCTGGGGCAGCTGCCTCCTTTGCCTTAATGGTAGCGCCGGCCCTGTCTGCAGCTCTGGCGCTTTGGGTCCGCCAGGAGAAAAGCGCGATATAAATGTTCTGTGTTTGTTGTTTTTGTTTGCTCATCAGCCAGGCGGTGTCCTGACGAGTAGCGGAATCATAGCCGAAAAGTGAACCCACGCAGGGCAACGATAATGGACTTTGTGTTTTAGCCCTAAACCAAATCTCTGCCCAGGAGCCTGCTGCCATAGCTGAGCACAAGTGCTTTGTGTACTTGACCCAGCTGTGATCAGGTCTATTCCCCTTTAGCTAAAGCACCGAGCGGTAGTTGGAATTAGAGACGGGGCATTTATTAATAGCAAGTAAGAGCATTCTCTCTTCAATACATGGCTAAGTAAAAATGTAAGAGGCTCAGAGGAACAGACCGCCGAAGAGGCCTAATCAGGATGACATTTGGAGTATCTGAGTGAATTATCCTATATCGCAGCCGAGATGCCCGGGGTGAATTCAGTCAATGAACTGTGCATCGTGCACATCTGATACAAGCACTCGCCCATAGACCGGACTCATGCAGCTTGTCCTGAAAATCACTGAATCGCCCTGGAAGAGCGCTGTGCAATGCAGCATATATGGCAGTGTGTGACCTTTCACTTCTGGTCATATATATACTCCCAACTGTAATAATGGGCACATTTTAAATGAACAGCTTGAAATATCTGTTTAAATCTATCGATTAAATGAAATGTAGCACCAGTGCAGTTTCTAGGCTAAAATGCACCCAGGGCGAGGGTGTAAAAATTGCGCCCCCCCCCCCCTAGGTTAGATAGGTAGGTGCCTCTTAGTATAGGTTAGATTAGGTAGGTGCCCCCTAGTATAGGCTAGATTAGACAGGTGCCCCCCAGAATAGGTTAGATTAGGTAGCTGTCCCCCAGTATAGGTTAGATAAGGTAGCTGCCCCCCCAGTATAGGTTAGGTAGGTGCCCCCCAGTATAGGTTAGGTAGGTGCCCCCCAGTATAGGTTAGGTAGGTGCCCCCCAGTATAGGTTAGATAGGTAGCTGCCCCCCAGTATAGGTTAGATTAGGTAGCTGCCCCCCAGTGTAGGTTAGATAGGTAGCTGCCCCCCCAGTGTTGGTTATATTAGGTAGCTGCCCCCCAGTGTAGGTTAGATAGGTAGCTGCCCCCCAGTGTAGGTTAGATAGGTAGCTGCCCCCCAGCGTAGGTTAGATTAGGTAGGTGCCCCCCAGTGTAGGTTAGATAGGTAGCTGCCCCCCAGCGTAGGTTAGATTAGGTAGCTGCCCCCAGTATAGGTTAGATAGGTAGCTGCCCCCCAGTGTAGGTTAGATTAGGTAGCTGCCCCCAGTATAGGTTAGATAGGTAGCTGCCCCCCAGTGTAGGTTAGATTAGGTAGGTGCCCCCCAGTGTAGGTTAGATAGGTAGGTGCCCCCCAGCGTAGGTTAGATTAGCAGCTGCCCCCCAGCGTAGGTTAGATTAGGTAGGTGCCCCCAGAATAGGTTAGATAGGTAGATGCCCCCAATAATGGAGGGGGGAGCCGCAGGGAGGGCAGCCCGACCTCTCCCTCCCTCTCCTCTCCCGGGCGCCCTCCGTGCTCCCCCCTCAGATGCAGAGTTCGTGAGCAGCAGGGAAGCGCTGTTTACAACTCACCGGCTGCCTGGCTCCAAGCGCTGCTCTCTCGCCGCTGGTCTCCTCTCTCTGTATACGTACTGATACACGCTGCTTCCGGCTACAGGAAGCAGCGTGTATCAGTACGTATACAGAGAGAGAGAGGAGACCAGCGGCGAGAGAGCAGCGCTTGGAGCCAGGCAGCCGGTGAGTTGTAAACAGCGCTTCCCTGCTGCTCACGGACTCTGCATCTGAGGGGGGAGCACGGAGGGCGCCCGGGAGAGGAGAGGGAGGGAGAGGTCGGGCTGCCCTCCCCGCGGCTCCGGCTCCCCCCTCCATTATAGCGCCCCCCTCCCAACAGCGCCCCGGGCGGCGGCACGCTCCGCACGGGGCAAGAAACGGGGCTGTGTAGCACTGCACTGTCCTTTAAATTATTGTTATTTTTATAGTGCCAACATCTTCTGCAGCGCTGTACAGAGTATATTAGTGTTAGGAGAGGAGAGGGAGGAGGTAAGTGTTAGGCCGGTTTCACACTGCAAACTGGCGGGAGCGATGCGGTGTGTCTACTGCACAGTGCCACAGTGTTTTATAGAGGACTAACTGTCCTTCCAAAGAGCTTACAATCGAATGTCTACCATACTCCTAGTCTACCGTGACCTTATCATAGTCTCAGGCTAGGCTGGGAGGATGGGGGAGGTAGCAGGCGATTGACCTACCTGTGTGGTTTTAAAGGATATCCAAGATGAAAGGTAAATGTTAAACTTTGGTTACCTGGAGCTTCTTCTAGCCACTAGCAGTCTGTGCAGTCTCTCACTGCAGTTCCCCTGCCCTCCAGGGTGACGCTATCCCCTCCATAAGATCATCAACCACAGATGCGGTTGCTGATTTCTGCACATGTGCGGGTATGCCCTGCACCTCTCTTGATTGTTCTCCCATGACTAGGAACATTAAGCACTTATGCAGTTCACAAAGACTTGTGCCTGCGCATGTGCAGAAGTCCGCAATTACAGCTGTGGTCTTGGATCTTAGAGTGTAAAGGCAGAGAAAATACTTACGTAAGATACTTACCTATGGACAGGGAAGGATCTGGATCCTATAGAGCCTTCCCTTTCTTCTCTTGCTGCAGGGTAACGCCAGAGCCGGGACAAGGTCCTCCAGCACCCAAGGCTGAGACACCAAAGTGCGCCCCTCCATCCCTCCCACCCTAACCGTCACACATTGCTATTAGACTAAGAGGCGCCCCAGGGCCCCCAACACCTTAATCTCTAGGTATCTGCCGTGCAGTCACTGCCATGTATCCACTTTTCTTATTTCTCTCTGCTTCAAACACAATAGGTACATGATAGCTGAGTGAGCTGTGCGCCCCTTCCTACACTGCGCCCTGAGGCTGGAGACTCTCTCGCCTCTGCCTTGGCTCGGCCCTGGGTAATGCTAAAGCAATGGAAACCTATGGGGCCTTGCATACCTACCGCAGTGCGATGTGCCAGAAGTACCCGATTTCACACAACAACAATAGCCCGTTATCAGTAACCTGACTACCCACTGTGATGTGCGGTGACTGGAAGTCATGTAGGTCTATGGTGCTGCAGATATTCACGTCATGCATGCGTGGAAGCGTATATTGTCAATTTGTTTCTGTGCACTTCCTGTTCTGCCACAGGAAGTGAACGCTAGAGAGCCTCACTTATGGCTTGGCTTGCAGCCAAATTAGAGATTACCATGCATTGCAATCTCTAAAGGCTATTTTTTAATGGCATCCGATCGCACTGCACCTATAACGCCAGTTGGTAGTGTAGACCGGCCTTAAACCACACAGGTAGGTCAATCAGGTGGGATGATAAGAGAGTGCAAATGGAAAACATCTTACACACAAAATAACACATTTTACATAAGATGCAGGGGCGTAGCAATAGGGGTTGCAGAGGTTGCAACTGCATCGGGGCCCTTGGGCCAGAGGGGCACTGAGGGGTTTTCCCTCAACTGCAGTATTAGCTCTCTATTGGTCCTGTGCACTTCTATAGATACTTTGAATAGTGGTAATCATTAACAAGCTGTTCCCCATCTCCTTCTTGCACCTCTGACTCTGTAGTAGCCATTGGCGGGTTTTGGTGCGCCGTATCAATTGCTATCTATAGAGGGCTTGAGGGCCCCATTGTAAAACTTGCATCGGGGCCCACAGCTCCTTAAAGAGATTCTGTAACAATAAAAACTTCCCCTTGGGGGTACTCACCTCAGGAGGGGGAAGCCTCTGGATCCTAATGAGGCTTCCCCCGTCCTCCTCTGTCCCACGGGGGTCTTGCTGCAGCCCTCCGAACAGTGGCCCGACAGACCCAACAGCCTGTTCAATATTTACCTTTCCAGGCTCCAGCGGGGGCGCTGTTGCGGCTCTTCCCACAGAGATAGGCGGAAATAGCCGATCTCCGTCGAGTCCGCTCTACTGCGCAGGCGAAGGAGACTTGCGCCTGCGCAGTAGAGTGGCCCAACAGAGATCGGCTGTTTCCACCTATCTCAGTGGGAAGAGCAGATACTGCGCCTGCGCTGGAGCCAAGACGTAAATATTTACATCGCCGCCTCTCCGGGAAGATTTTTCCCGCCGCCCTGGGACCGAGGAGGACGGGGAAGCCTCAATAGGATCCAGAGGCCACCCCCACCCGAGGTGAGTACCCCCCAGGGGAGGTTTTTTTGTTACAGATTTTCTTTAACTACGCCACTGATAAGAAGTAAACAATTTGCAGTTTGCCGCTAAGAAAAATCCTTTTTTTATGCTAAAATAGAAACTGACAAAAGGATATGGCTACAAGTTGTGCATTATATTAGCACATAAATCACACACATAACACAAGTGAAAGCTGTGATTTTTGGTTAAGTCATGTATAACTATCATATTATGGGCACGGCCCCTGTAAGCTGTAAATGACTGACCTGCTTGTCACCCACTCAGCGCTTAGATGGAATGAGTTCAGTTCTGTGGAATTCTTGGCTAGGAGATGCAATGCTGGAAGGAAGTGAAGTGTGAAGGAACACTAAAGTCCTTCACACGAAGCGATACAATACAATTATTTCTACCATGTTCTGTGTCACTGGTCCTGCGGTGCTTTTACTGTGTATTGTGCTAGCCTGTTAGGTATTTAATGGGATGTGAGACACCTTAAAGGACAAGTACTCTTACGGCACAATCGCGCCAAATCAACCCCTCTGTGCTCACTGAGCAATAATGAAATAATGCCTGCCTAAAGAGATTTGGGGACCTTCTGAGGACCTGTTGTGACCAAAATTTTCTGAGTCAAGAGCAGTCTGTATTAGGGATGGTTATTGAGATGCAAATTATTACGAGTTAATGTAGGATTATGCAAATATTGTATGCAAATTTATGCAGTGTGAACATCGACCAATCGAATTTGACCTCAGCAGCATATGATTGGTTAGTGTTCGAGCTGCATAAATTTGCATCCAGACTGGGAATTTGACCATTCCCAGTCTGTATACCACTGTACATCTCTACTTTTTGAGGGTGATATCAGTAGCTAAAGTCTTATCTCCACTTTCCCAAATGAAAGAAAAAAAAAAACAGTCCTTATGGTCCATAGACACACCCAAGAAAAGTCGGGCGAAAACAGATGACCAATGTCATGGAAATGACTTTACCAGAGATGTCGTTTCCGCACACTGATATTGGAAACGACAACTCGTTTAAAGGACGTCTGCGGGGACCATTAGAAGTCCCGGGTAAGTTCAACTCTTTTTCTCCCCTACCCCCGTAGGGGGAAAAAAGAGTTGAACTTACCCAGGGTTTCTAATGGTCCCCGAACACGTCCTATGCCCATGCAGCCACTCACCGAAGCTCTGGTCCCCGCCTTTAGTTCACTTCTGGAATTTCTGATTTTAAAGTCGGAAAACCACTGCTCTTGTGTGGCTGTGTCCTTGCTACCGCTGACATCACCAGGCGCAGACCGTACTGGGCCTGCACAATACAGTTCCGGTGACGTCAGCGGTAGTGAGGGCATGGCCACACCGGCGGAGTGGTTTTCCGACTTTAAAGTCGCAAATTCCGGAAGTGCACCGGAGGCGGGGATCGAAGCATCGGTGAGTGGCTGTGCAGGACGTCTGTGGGCACCATTAGAAGCCCCGGGTAAGTTTAACTCTTTTTCCCCTATACACCCCTACAGTAGTCCTTTAAATATTGTGCACATAGGTGGAAACAACATGATGTACAACAGGCACACATTAATTAGAACAATGCTGTTCCAACGACATTGCACACGTGCCCGACTGCAATATCTGCCCAACATTCATCTGAGCTGATTCATTGGATGGCTCAGACAAAATGCCCAATGTCAGTAAAATTTTATAATGCAGCTTGCCGCACAGCAATAAAAAGTCTATGCGACATTCACAGTGCAATGTTAGTATTGCATTGTAACGTGTTATGTTATAGTAATGCACTGCTGCAGTGTGTTACCTCTAAACACACACGTTGCCAGGTACAGGTAAGCATACTTTTCATTGCGATTATGCTTTACTATACCTACTCAATGCGATGGTAGCACAGCCTGATCACTTTTTTTGTTGCTTTGCCTTGTAACTTTACAACGCACCAGCCCATACTGTGAATCTAGCCTGAGCAATGCAGATCATTCCTGCTGAACACGGTGCATCCTGCTAAGGCTTGTAAATATTGGCAAGCTCGCTTTCATCGAGGGATGACTTGTATTTTTCCAATCATCTTCCTTTTAAGAAAACACACCAAGACTGACAGTTCTCCATTGCCTTTATGTAAGATCGGATCGTCCCTCCAGACACCTATAATTTTCTGTTATTCCTTTCTTGGTAAACCGGTATGCTCCCAGAGAGTCATGAGTTTGTACAAAGTCTGGAATATAGAGCGTCAGTACTGGAAAAGAAAATGAGTTTATCAGGCTGTAAGCACCAAACTTTATTCCACCGTGTTTCCAAGAACGAAGCAACTCAGCACTTTCCTCCTGACTTCCTGACCCAGTTGTTACTTTGGTGTTAATTAATCTAGCGCATTATATTTTAAAGGTGTGTTTATTGGTGCGGACTGGAGGCAATGTATGAATCGCAATTAGAACAAAGAGATGCAAAAATAACCAGTCAAATCCGAGGTGAAGATAAAATTTCCCACTGGGTGTAAATTATTCAACAGAAAACATGTCCCTCAATGTGTTGGACTGAGCATGTTCTGAATCCTCTAGTGGTATTTGTTGTTTCTTGGATAGATGCAGCTAATAAGACCTTTTGTTAGAATTAAATTGTTAAAAGCCCCAGTGATGCTCGTAATCAGCTAATCACGATTACGCAAATTTTCGCGTACATTTTTGCAATTACACCTATATGTAATTACGATTTGTACATTTAAGGGCCCGCCCGTTCCCACTTGTACTGTGTGAATTAGTTGTGGAAAACGTGAAAACAAATTCGCACGCGGATGTAAGTTTTACCACGAAGTTTACCTTGAATTTTTGGCTGTTTTTCGCATATGTTAGTAAGTATGCGAATTTAACCATGTCAGTGCCTGTGTGCTTTTACATTGATTTTATGTGAAAACGCCCGCAAATTCATGGTAAAATTTGCATACAAAAACGCATGCAAATTTCCTATTAAATACATTGTATGCAAATCGCACACCGCACACTCTCACCTCGGGCTCTCCTCTCTGCGCTCCCCCTCCTGCAATCATTAGTGGCAGTGGGCAGGTGCCAGCAGGCTGAGCACATACCTCCATCGCGACGGAGGTCTCTGATCTCTAAGAGCTTCATGCTACTTCCTGTTTACACAGGAAGTAATATGAAGCACTTACTGATGGTACCTCCAGAGCGATGGAGGTATGTGCTCAGCCTGCCACCACCCACCCACTGCCACTAATGATTGCAGGAGGGGGAGTGCAGAGAGGAGAGCCCAAGGTGAGGGGGGGAATGTCCCCCCTCCCCACCGATGTGCGGCCACGCTCTCCTCTTATGTTGCAACCCTTCCTACCCCCCAAAAAGGTCCTGAGTGAGCTCTAGGGGGGCCCTGGGTCCCCCCCCCACCCCCGCGGGGGCAGGGGTTGCATCCCCTATTGTTACGCCCCTGATCCTAATACATGTGGTAATGTGTGCCCTAACACAGCATTTATAAAAAAAATACGTTGAGAGATGTCCTTTAAAGAGACTCCGTAACAAAATGTTCAGCCCTATTTCTCCTATCCTGCTAGTTTCTATACCTGTTCTAAGGTGCTCTGGCTTACTGCAGCCTTTTCTAGTTGCACTGTCTCTGTAATATATCTATTCTTCTTTTCTTTGTCAAGTTTTGTCAACCCAGAGAGGAATGTGCTGCCTCTGCTGTAATAGGGACAAGTTGTGCAGCCCCCCTGCACTCCCACTTGACGCCCCCCCCCTCTTCGCCCCATGCTCACTACTGTGTGCTTTGTCACTCCGCCTCATGCTCACTCCTGTGTGCTTTGTTTATTTCTCACTCACGGACAGAGTCCCTGCTCTCTGGCCCTTTTCCACTGCACAGCTGAATCGCAAAATCGTAAATCGCTAGTGATTTTCAAATTGCCACGGTTGTTACTTTTTCATAGAAATCATGAGAAGCAATTTCCACTATAGTGATTCGATTTGGAAATCGCAAACCGCAATTGCTTTCTGGAGTGATTTTTAGAGTGATAATGCAATGTAAATGAAAAATCGCAATCGTAAAACAGAATTATTAAAAATCGTAATCACTGAAGTTTATGATTTGTGATTGCGATTGCTAGTGGAAAAGGGCCCTGTGTCTGTGAGGTTGACGGAGGAGGGAGCTGCCTGTTACATGCTGACAAACTGTTACCCAGACAGAGTGCATAGCCCAGACTCCTGGCTCAGAAGAAACAGCTGTGTTTATAGTCTAATTATTTTCACGCTTCAACTTCACAACGCCTTCTAAACTTGCAAATAACATCTGAGGACTGAATTCACTGTGTAATAATATAAACTTGTCTCCACTGACTTACTTCCGGTTTCGGTGGCCATCTTTACTGTTTACAAAACAGTTTTTAAAACGTTTTTTTTTATCGACATGATTGAGGCGGGGAGTGACAAAAATGTAACAGAGGGGGCTAGGAGATGTACCCAAACAGGATTGTATGTTTATTTATATGTCATTTCTTCAATACAGATTCTCTTTAAACTTTTCAAGCAGTGATTACAAGGACCGCGGGAAACAAGGAGAGGAAGGGACAGCACACAAGGGTATGTGGATCCAGCAGGAACACACCTTTGTCCTTACATTAGGTATCTTTGCCTTCGGTCAGGTGTGTTATTTTATTACTATCTGAGTAAGCATTTTGGCACACAGGCCTGCTCACCCCTCCCCATTTTTTTTCATAAAGCGCAAGCTATGAACGATCCAGAATTTGGATCACTGTAAGCATATTGAAAACCTCGAGAGGGGAAATATTCCTCTCGTTGAATCCTGTGCGGATCTTAAGTGCTGCTTTTACACTTTGTCAACAATACGATGTAATGAAATCTGTCAAAATAAAATTCCGCTCAGCTTCGGCAAGAGCAAATATTTGGCGGTTGTTTTCATAGCGGGCAGGTGAAGAACTTAGACGTTGCGTCTCGATGGATTATGCTAGAGGCCGAAAAACAAGCAAATGCCTAAGTGAATACATAAGTCAAGCAGTTGACTGCGGCTCAGCACAAGAAATTACAAATAAGGAAGAAACAAAAAACAAACACAAGTAGGCAAGCAGCGTAAATCCTCAGAAGAGGATAATTAAATAATAATAATAATAATAATATATCATGGCAATGATACCTGAGTAATATTGTCTCATTATCGGAAGAAAAAAAAATCTTTTTCTTTATGTAAAGCCTGCACAAGACAAGACACAGAAATTTGTATCACGCTTTTTTGCTGCCGGACTCAAAGCGCCAGAGCTGCAGCCAGCCGCTAGGATGCACTCAGTAGGAAGTGGTAGGACGTCTTACCCAAGGTCTCCTTACTGAATAGGTGCCGGCTTACTGAACAAGGAGAGCTGAGATTTGAACCCTGGTCTCCTGTGTCAGAGCCCTTAACCAGTACACCATCCAGCCACAGCTCAGTAGTAGGGATGGTCAGAATTGCCGATTTCCAAATCCGACAGAATTATGCATTCTGACAAGTAACTCATGGAACAGATTGCATACATAGTAGCATTGTGTGCAGGCAGAGGGGGGCACTATGAGGGGGATATGAAAGTGTAATCTATTTCTATGGTCAACACCCTCCCCTAATCCATTCTTAAAGTGTACCTGAGATGGGGAAGGAGAGAAAAATTATACATATCTGGGGCTTCCTCCAGCCCCTTCCCTCCACCTGAATCATGGGAATTCAGCCCTTAATATCCTCCAGTCTAGGGCGTTCTGTGCAGGCGCAGTCCGGTCATGCGCTAACCGTCGCACTTCCGCTGCTGGGAGCTCTCAGCAATGGGAGCACAATGGTGGTGCGCACACGGCCGGGCCATGCATGCGCTAAACACCCCAGGTGGGAGGACTTTCCCGGCCGAATTCCAGATGATCCAGGTGGAGGAAGGGGGCTGGAGGAAGCCCCAGATATGTATAATTTTTTTCTCCCTTCCTGCCTCAGGTTCTCTTTAAGACGCAGGTTAAAGAGAACCTGTAAGAAGAAAAAGTACCCCTATGGATTACTTACCTTGGGAGAAGAAGACCCTGGCTTCTAAGGAGACTTTCCCCATCCTCCTGTGTAGTCCCGATCCAGAGCTGGCACCCCACAAAAATCCACCGACAAACTTGTCAGTGGATGCAAAACGCAGTGATATTTACCTTTGAAATGCAGTACCACCTTCCCCTTCAGGCTCCAGCGGAAATAGCTGAGCCTGATCGGTTATGCTCTACTACGCAGGCAAAAGACGCCTGCACCAGTCAAGTGGACAGGGTCAGGCTCGGTTATTTCCACCAGGGGTAAGCTGGTACTGCACCTGCACTGCATCTCGGGAAAAATATTGCCATCTGCCGCTGATCAAGGGAGCCTCATTAGGAGAGGCTTCCCCCTCCCGAGGCAAGTAGGTTCCCCCTCCCCAGGGGAACATTTCTTTATTACAGGTTTTCTTTAAAGCAGGGAACACACTTGTCTTTCAGTTTTGTGCGTACTTTTTCTGCACACCAAGTGTAGGAAAACACGCAAGTTTTTTCACAACAGCTAAAGTAATTGATAGAGAAAACTGACAGAATGTGCATAGTCATCATGCAGAATGTCAGTTTTTTTTCCGTGTGTGCACAACATATTAAGTGTGAACTAGCCCACTGATTAACATGAGTTCTCAGTTTTTCTGTGTAGAAAATGCGCACAAAAACAGTCAAGTGTTTTCCCTACCGGAAGGAAGCAAGAGACAACGCATACGTACCGTTCTATACATACCTTACCTGGGGCTTCCTCCTCCATGGGCACAGATCGCTCCCACGCCGCCATCTTCCGCTGCCTGCAGCTCCGGTACTGGCTCCCATAACCTCCTCCAGTTGCGGTCAGTCTGCGCAAGAAGAAGTGCGCTCTTTACGTAACTAATGCAACTAACGGGACCCGATAACAGAGCTTCAGGCAGCAGAGGACGTGGAATGAGAGCAATCCGTGCCCATGGGGCTGGAGGAAGCCCCAGGTATGTATAAAACGGTAAGTATGCCTCGTCTCTGGTACACTTTAAAGGGAGTTACTGCAATTAGGCGTGCTCATTCGCAATACTTCCAAGACAAAAAGTATTTGGCCAATCAGAGAATGCAAAAAATAACAAAAAAAGACTCTTCAGAAATTGGAAATCCACAAAATTGGTAATTGGAATTTCCAAGCATCCCTAACTGCAATATTTATATCTAAACTGTAGCTACACTTTAACTATGTAACTGTGCAGATGATCTCAT
The DNA here is from genome assembly GCF_040937935.1 of Hyperolius riggenbachi. NCBI lineage: Eukaryota > Metazoa > Chordata > Amphibia > Anura > Hyperoliidae > Hyperolius > Hyperolius riggenbachi. The sequence goes on from NC_090647.1 coordinate 62,319,738, forward strand.
CCCTCCTGCAGTATCTTTCACGTGGCTGTCGTTAATATAATGGGAAAAGGCTGTTTACAACGCGTACGTTAAATAAGGGCGTTGGGAAAAAAGGGCGCCTGGTGTAAACCTTATCAGGAAATAACGTTTAACAAAAATTAAAACCTATTTTGACGATTAATTATAACGTTTATTCAAATTAAATCACTAATTTATGTTTATCGGTTCTCATTTGGTGGAAACGCTATTTATCGATTGTTGTACTGTTAAAAAGCTATTTTATAATTAAAGTATGTTAAAAAAGGCGACGGGAAAAAAGGGCGCGTGGATAAAACTTTATAATAAAATTTATTCTTGAAAAAATTAAATGTTAAAATCTTATTTACTTAGATTTAATCATAACTTTAAAAGTATAAAAGTTAGAAAATTAAATTACTATTTACTGTTCTTATGCACCGTTTAATACTTACATTAACGTTTACATGATCTTATTAATAAATCTTATTTTCACGATTAGTCAAAAGTCAAATAAACGCTGTTTAATGCTTTTTGAGGAAACAAACATTAACGTTTAACAGATACAAACTAAAATAAGCTTTTAGATGATGTTATAAAAAAATCACTTTATAAGAATTCCGGATAACTCAAATAAACGTAGTTTGATATTTAACTTTTGATGTAAATCTAAGATAAAGATTTACAAAATAGATATCTTACAATGTTTATCACTTTTAAACTCAATTTAATATTACAGATCGAACAAGTGTATTAATATGCATTGTAAACGGACTGATAAAAAATATAATTTTTTTTGTACTGCTGTAAACTTTTAAATTAAGGATATTTATCTTAACGTAATCACTTATGAGTATATTGTCAGTACGCGCTATTTAAGAATTTAAGAATTGTCCTTATTTAAGAATTTAAATCATTAATACCGAATTCCAACATTTGAAATGTACTCCTTAGGGTGGATAATAATTATTCATTCTTTTTAATCCAATCTTACCAAATCTATGTAGTGAAAGGTGAAATTCACTGAATTAACTGAATAGATACTTCATGCAGTTACCTTTATATTACATTGAAATAGCAAGATTGTATGAAAAAGATTGGATCATTAGTGGCCAGCTGTAATTGTACTATTTCATACCTTGCACGGTTTATATATTCTCCAATGACTGCTGCTGTGCCTTTTCACAAGTGGATTCCTTCTTCGGGTTCTTCTTCTTGACGCCTCATTGCAGTTGACTTGCACTTAAAAGGGGGTAGGGGGGGTAATGTGAAAATGATTTTAATTTACCCTGTGCTTCTCTTGGTACCACGCAGAGGACTCAGGCCACGCCTCCAGTTCACTCCCTTAATTTCAGACTTTCAAGTCTGTGAAGCACTTCGCCTGTGTATCCGGGTCCTCACTCCCGCTGATGTCACCAGGAGCGTACTGCGCATACACAGACCAAGCTGGACTTGTGCCGTACGCTCCTGTTGACATTAGCAGGAGGGAGGACACGGCAATGCTAGCGCATTGGTTTTACCACTTTAAAGTCTGAAATTCCATAAGTGCACACGAGGTGTGGCCCGAGCATCCGTGAGTGGCTCCGCGGGCACAGGACGTCTGAGGGGGCACCATGGCAACACCCGGGTAAGTTCAACACATTTTCCCCTGACCCCCTGCAGTGTCCCTTTAACGTACGCATAGTATGTTACCTTCATTTCTTCTTTTTCAGCCAACGGACGAAGAATTTGCTCATCGTGTATAACACTTGTGAATGTCATGAGGTGCTAATGGTGTGGCCTACTTTTCTGTCTTCGTAATGCTACTTGCTTATTTATTACTTATGAGTTGATATTAATAGTGGTCTGTGTTCTGTAAGGAAAACAGTAATAAAGATTGTAAAACATGCCACTGACTACACTAGCTGATGACCCTTTTCATCAGAGTAAGGTATTCATTTTCTATAATGGAGCATCAGTGGGCTCTTGAATGCTGTTACAATTAGTGTGGAATTCTTAGATTACACAAGGTACTTGGTGTACAAGCGCACTTAAATATAAATGCATGTACATAGTATACTTATTAAATTTTTAGGTATTTGTGTTGGTCTTGTACCACCAGCCCTTGCCATAAGTTTGTTGAACAGTACCTGGCTATCCTTCTCCATGCTCTATTTTTTTGGGGAAGTAGTTTGCAAGCATTGTCATGGTGTTTTGTGGCCTACCTGTGCTTATGCAACCACGGCCATGTGTGCACTTATTTGCGTACTCAACTGCATTAGCATACTGCAGTACCACATTATGCTAATGAACAGGTTATAGAGAAGAAGGAAACACGTGTACCTGTCATTTAAGTTAAATTTCAAAATATTAGTTACTGTAGAGTCCGAGCCGCTACAAAATTATTTCAGTGTACAAAAGTGATGCTTGGGCTGGTAGTAGTTCAAGATATTTTTTATGTAGGCCAATGGGTATCTATAATCTTAAAGGGAAACCGAAGTAAGAGGTATACTTGGCCTGCCATAATAACTTCCTTTTCATCAATAAAATTTTCTTGGCTGGCCTTATGATTCTCTGGCTGTAATACTAAGAGCCATAGCCCCTGAACAAGCATTCAGCAGATCAGGTGTTTTTGACATTACTGTCAGATCTGACAAGACGAGCTGTATGCTTTTTTCCGGTGTTCTTCATAAAATATTGCAGAGATATAGAGCAGTAGGGCTGGCAGGCAACAGATATTTATTATAATGAAAAAAATATGGCAGCCTCCATATAGTAGTTTTTACTACAGTTACCCTTTAACATATAGTGTTAAAGGAGTACACACAGTTACCTTTTAACATCTAGTGTTAAAGGTGAACACGTCTAAATTTGAGGATGAATTTTTTTAACAATAGTTATTTCTCAACGATTACTTATGTTTTCTCTAACTCCTATAAGAAATTGTCCACACATTTTGCATTTCAAATAAAACTTTAATAGAACTGTAATATAAAATTTTTTTCTATTTAAATATACATCATACATAAACATTGAAACAGATGTAATAAAACATGTTTTTACTTACTACATACTTCCAACAATCGCATTTGCAAGGAGTGATCAAAACTTACAAAAAATTACAAAAATTTAGCTTTCTCCATTCCCTTGTTGCCGAAGATATACATGTATATCTTAGTTTGCTGTCCGCAAGCATGTTGTTCTGCATGCAAGTTGTAGAGCTGCATTACTAATTAAAGTGAACCTTGAAGAATACCACAACATACATTTGACATTATGAGAAAAAGATGTGTATGTACAGTGCCTAGCACACATATAACTTTGCTGTTCTCCTGTTATTTTTTTCCCTCCCAGCTTGAAAGAGTTCAATATCAGGTATGTAGGTTGCTGACTCGGTCTTGACTCAGACAGGACGTGAGTACAGTGTGTTCCTCATTCATAATTAATTTCAACTATAAAACACTTTAATAGAATACAATGGCTCCAGAGAGCAAGACCGATGTGAAAATAGGCGAATTTCTTATCAGTGAGGGTCACACTGTAGTCACTTCCTGTCTGAGTCCGGACTGAGTCAGCCACTTACATACCTGATATTGTACTGTTTCAGGCAGGCAGGGAGGGAAAGAAATAAGAGGAACACAGTGTAGTTCTATGGTAGACGCAGTTGTATGTGTGCTAGGCACTGTGCATACAGATGTTCATTTCATTATGTTACATTTCTGTTGAGGTATCCTTGAAGGCCGAAAAGAAATGAGTGAAACTCAGCTGGGGCTTGCAAAGAGACACTGAAGTGAGACAAAATCTCGCTTCAGCTCTTATATATAGCAGGGGCACGTGTGCCCCAGCTAAAACCCCGCTATCCCGCGGCTAAACGGGGGTACCCGACCCCCCAACCCATCCCACGCCAAATCTACGAACAACTTGGTCGTAGATTTTGTTCTTTCCTGGAGGCAGGGGCTAACGGCTGCAACCCTGGCTCCATGCGCATATATCAGACGTGCATCGCCGCCTCTCCCCAGGCTCTTTCAGTCAATGAAGACTGAGAGGGGCGTGGTAGAGGCAGAGGTACGCCTCTGACTGACGCGCATGGGGCAGGTCTGCAGCGGTTAGCCCTGCCCATACCAGGAAGCGCTCACCCGCATAACGGATGGAATTTTGGGGGGTAAGGGACCAACATTAAGAGGCGGGATAGCGGCGTTGTAGCAGGGGCACGCATGCCCCTGCTGTATATGAGGTCTGAAGCGAGATGTAATCTCGCTTCATACTCTCTTTAAGAGCACCGAGCATCTGAAGGGTGCTCTTGAAGTCACTACATGTCCCCCATTGTACTGCGGCGGACACTTCTTGTTCTTTTATGAGAGATTTTGGCAACAAGTTTGTGCAGGCAGCGCTTTGTGAATGTAACATTATGGTTTTTGATTAATAATTCCTTTACAGCATCATTATCTTTAACAATAACTAAAAGAACACTATGTGCAAACAAACAGATAAACAACAACAATGTAAAACTTGGTGTACATTACTTTTCGCCTATGCTGATGTCACTTTCATTCATAAATGAATTTTTTGGACTAAGTCCATTTTTGGTTACTTGACTATGTGTTAAGCTTAAGCTATTTACCACATACTATTTCAACTAGATGCTGGGTGTGTTTCCTATTCTGGACAGACTCCTTTTCTGTCCAAAATTTTGGTCAATAGTGTATAAAAACTTTGTTTGGTCTGATATCGACAATTGACTGTAAGTGACAGTAACATAAGATAAAAGAAATTGTATGGCACCGCAGCTCGGCCGGTGCATTTTCCTCAATTGTGATCTTTTCTCAGGCCTTGCTCTTAAAGATAACCGGAGGTGGGTTTGAAATATATTATCTGCATACATAGGCTGGATCTGCCTATACAGCCCAGCCTCTATTGCTATCCCAAACCCCCCTAAGGTCCCCCTGCACTCTGCAATCCCTCATAAATCACAGCCACGCTGATGACAAACAGCTTGTCAGAGGTGGCTGTGTTTCTATGAATAGTGTCAGCATGCTGCTTTCCCCCCACTCCTGCATAACTCCAGTCCCGCCCTGCATCCCTTCCCTCCTTGATGATTGGAGGGAATGGACGGGGGCAGGGAACGAGACCGGAGGGAAGGGCGGTGGAGCAGCTGAGACTGACACTACTGTTGTAAACACAGCCTCACACCACGGCTGTGATTTATGAGGGATTGCATAGTGCAAGGGGACTGGAGTGGGGTTTTGAGTAGTAACATAGGTTGGGCTGTATAGGCAGATCCAGCCTCTTTATGCAGATAACATTCTTTAAACCATGCTCTTAAAGTTCCTCTTTAACTTATTGGATGTATATGACTTATTTGAGTAGGCCATGTAAGTATTGGCAGGGCCGGCCCGCCCATGAGGCGGGGTGAAACGTTTGTCTCAGGCGGCGCTTCTGAGGGGGCGGCACCCGCCCGTCCGTGGGTGTGGAGTGCCGCCCGAGCTGGAGGTAAAAGCGGGCAGGAGGGGGGTATTGGGGCTAGCGGCGGGGAGGGGGGTCGGACCCCCCCCATCCCTCGCCTGGGTCCCCCATCCTCCGCTCCCCTCCAGCTTGTTATGCGTGCTGGCTGGCTGGCTGGCTGCGGCTGTAAGAGGCAACGGGCGGGGATCACTCACCTCTTCCTCGTTCCAACGTGCGCTCCACTGACGTCACTTCCTGCGGCATAGCAGGAAGTGACGTCAGTGGAGCGCAGGCTGAACGAGGAAGAGATGAGTGATCCCCGCCCGTTGCCTCTTACAGCTGCAGCCAGCCAGCCAGCCAGCGCGCATAACAAGCTGGAGGGGAGCGGAGGACGGGGGACCCAGGCGAGGGAGGGGGGGGTCCGACCCCCCTCCCCGCCGCTAGCCCCAATACCCCCTCCTGCCCGCTTTTACCTCCAGCTCGGGCGGCACTCCACACCCACGTGGGGCGCAGCGGCGATTTCTTTAAAGTTTGCCTCAGGCGGCAAATGGTCTAGGGCCGGGCCTGAGTATTGGTGTATTGTAGGCAATGACTGAAGTCAGTGAAAATGACAGAGCCGTTATAAGTATCCAAAGAATGGATACGTTAACTTTTACTTTTACAAATTAAATCTTTGAACAGTTGTGAAGATCAACTTGCATTACAACAACATAAATAACTGTTATTCACACTATGCTGAGATTGAGTAATCCAAAATGATTACTCACTTTGAAATAACTTCAAACAACTGTAAGAAATATCATCTTCGGAGTAAAAAAAAATTTCCATCAATGTGCATAGTTTGAATATGTTACCTTATTTAGCTATCTATTTTGAACATTGTACCCAAAAAATGTTTTTCAAGTAAACAGTAACGTGACATGTAAGCATGTTAAACCTTACACTTATGGATACACAGTGATGGGGTGGAGTGAAAAAGATTAGAAGCTTCCCGATGCTTGTAATGGTTCATACACAAAGACACTTGGTTCCCGCAGCTAATCACCGATGCTCGGGCTAAGCGTCGGCTTCAAGGGAAACAAAGAGGAAAGTGAAATTATTTTATACATACATGGGTCTTAACGCTGCTCCACAAACAGTAATTGCTCCCACAAAGCGGTCCTACGCTTCCTCCTTTTGCCTGGTGTGTGTCACATCCTTAAAGGGGAGGGTACACATTAAGCCAGTGAAGTGCGCTCTGTGCGCATGTACAGCAGCCGCTGGAGAGGTAAGCATGGAGCAGACTTCCGACTGGACAATCACCAGGGAAGGACGTGACCCACAATACAAAACGGAGTACATTGAGGACCCCGTCGTGGGAGATATTAGTCTTTATGTAGCTGCTGGAAGACCAAGGTATGTACAAATAACTTTACCGCTTTCCTCTCTAGTTCCATTTAATTTATGAAGATTAAGACTTTAAAGTATAAAATCCATGGTCCCTTCTTCCATCTCCTGAATCATGCTGATGTCAGTAGTAGCGTACTACGGACACACAGAACACTGTGTGCCTGCGTAGTACGCTACAGCTAACACGAGCGCGAGGAATGGCACGCCAATGCTTGTATAGATTTTATTAAACTACAAGGTCTCACATGCCTTTTTAGTAAACTGTAGGCCAAGCCAAGAGCATGGTTCATTACCTGGACGGTCATTGGATGCCCGCGAGTGACCATTACAAGCACAGGTAACCTTAAAAAAAAAAAAAAGTGTGAATCCTCATATTTTCCATAGTAAAATAATGAAATCCTTGATTTACATTGTGTTTACAGATTGCAAAAGAGCAGGGTTTTTTGGGGTGGTTTCTGAAAAAGAACTTCTTATTTTGTTATGGGCATATGTTAATTTTTTTGGCAATGGGACAAAAAATGGTATTACTGTTGAAGTACTATTCCGTAGCTCTAATCCTCGAAATCGGAACTCTCTGCCTGTCTGTAATTGTTTTTGTGTTTTCTACGCTTGTTTTTTTGTTTCATTTCCTTCAGCATTCCCTTTTGGTTATCCAACATTTGTTTCTGTCCCTCAGCTATGGTAGCCAGTAACTGTAGAGTTGTTTGTTGTACCTCTAGTAATTTGCATGTCATATCAAACTCCCTGTTGTGAGCAGGCACTATTTGCATACTACCACTGCAAGGTGTAGTACTTAGTTGTGCATGTTTGTAATATGGTTGAACGGCTTGACAATTAGATTTGGCTTTACTTTTTCTACCTGATGGTACCTGTGACTTTTGTTTTCCTGCTCTGCCAATAACTATGTCTTCACTAATACTACTATTTTGTGAATCAGAGTGTAAATTACCACAACCACTATCACTTCCAGCATGTACTGCATCATGAACTTCAAAATCTACCGATGGTCTGCAACTTGGACGACTGACATTCGTAAGCACGTTATCAGTGGATTTTTCTTTACCTACACTTCGTTGACTTGATTGCTGCCTATTGTTTACATTCTGTGCACAATCATTATCATTAGTAACCAAACTATCACTGATGTTGTTAACATTTGTGGTAGTAGTTTTTTTTTTCGATACTTTAACTGTATTTTGTACTGCAGTTCCGTCTGTTTGCCTTGTATGTTGCGTATCAGAGACTTTTGCCACGTTAAGTAACTCACAATGTTCCTGGCTTTTACCGTGTCCACGCTTTTCTGATCTTCTGCCATTTTCTGCCATTTTGTTTCCAACACTGCTTTTATCTGCTGTTGCATTGCAAGAATTAGCTTTCTGTGGAATGATAGTGTGATTATTTACCTTCTTTACAGGTAAGTTCATTGTTTCTTGGTCTCTTTCTGAAGGTTCTTCAGGTTGGTCATGCTGATTTGCAGTGTTTGCCGAAGCGTAGCTTGCGTAGTCTGGTGGATTGGAGGTTTTCCTTTTTCTATAAGGTCTTGTAACTGGTTGAGAAGGAGAACATTGAGTTCATGTGGATTGATATGCATACAACCTTCACATACAACAATTAAAACTACAAAAAAGTGTACTTCAAAGTAAGTAAAGTTTCAAAAACCATTAATATATTAAGATGCATCGTAGTGACTGTTAGTAGTTGAAAAACAAAACCACAATGCTGAAATAGTCCTGCAAACACTGTTCTCTTAATATACATACCCATCTCATCAATTAGATCGCTGTTTTCAAAAATGTTTTAACTTTTCATACCTCACAACCTCCATTGGTCTTTATAAAAGCAATATAATAACAGGGCTAATACAACAATGGTAAAATACTGTTAGATTACGCCCCTTTTCACAAGGTCCATAAAATTTGCTTTTTTAGCTTATGGGCTTATAAAAAAAGAGTATAACATATGCCGGATGAATTTTGAAGGTGAGCTGTTGTGAAGGTGACCTTGATGCCTATTTTGAACAATGGTTGTAAAGCGGAGTGAGGAAAGTAAAAGTTATTTAAGAAGTGATAAAGAGTCTGGCATATATATATATATATATATATATATATATATATATATATATATACATGTAAGCAATGCTACTTCACTTGCACTGCTTGTGATCATCTACCTTTAAAAACATTACTACTAACCCTTGAATGAATAAGCAGGAATTTTTTAAACATTACAACAGTAATGTACACTTAAAGACACCAAATGGATAACACGGTCATACATTAAAAAATTAAGGACCGCGTAAGACACATTAGGGGCGTCAAAGTGGCAGCCTTACGGACCGCCAAAGGCGCAAACGTGGCGGTTAACGAAGGCGTGCCCGGGGAGCCATCGCGTCACTGACGACGTGCGTTGCCCACTGCAACTGGTTCCGTCCACAAGCAGCTACAGCTTGCTGGCCTTTTCCAAGCGCTGGCGAGCTGCTAACTCAACCATCGACGCATACCAAGCATATGAATTTTTTTTCAATATATACTAAGCGTCTCATACAGGCTGCCTCCTGCCCTGGTGGTCACAATGTTTAAGGTACCACCAGGGCAGGCTGCAGCCACCCTAGTCTGCAACAAGCACACTGATCCTCCACCACCCCTGGCCCCTGATCGTCACAGCAACACTCCGATCTTCCCCCGGCCAATCGCCAAACCACCTACTTCAAAACAAAACATCCACCTAATCACCCATCAATCACTCCATGTCACTTTCTTTCAAACTTTTTATTTGTTTATGGACCTAACTGCCACCCGGGCCCCCCCAGCACCGTTCATTCTCCCAGACCATACCATCCACCACCCCTGTAAACTGTACACTGTCCCCCCTTGTAATAAGCCAACGAACATCACCTTTCAATCACCGATCAATCAGTCATCAATCGTTAGCTGTCACTTCCAACCATCACATCAGAACATAACATGGCGCTAGTGCGCATATGATTACCCTTCCACGACATTATTACTCTATAAAAACTGTCATCCTATATGCTCCCTAGTGCATTGTTTACATCTGTTCTTTCCTCTGAACACCCACTAATTAACCATCAATCAATTAACCTTCAATCACCCATCAATCGTTCACTATCACCCCCCCTAATACTTTGCAGAATGGACATCTAGTGAACCTAAGGATGCATATTATTTACATTTATTGAACGTTAAAATAAATTTATTACAATTTGTCCTTACCGAACCGTCGAGCAACTTTGGGCATAGACCGCACTGTATTTCTAACTAATTCTTGCCAGCGGTTATACTCTGCATCCTGTATGTCTCGGTCTTCCATCATCTTTACAACGAGACGTCTACACTGTTGAAACCGCTTTCTGCATCTCTCTCCTGTACGCCGAACCTTTTTAATTTCGGAAACCTTGGTAAACAAAAATGTAGCAAGAAAATGAAAAGTTTAAATTAAGCAGTGCAACCCTTAATACATATACAGGCCAGTGTGACGCAAAGTGCATACATAAACTTATTGGTAGTTAATACAGGCACATTATGATGTCAATGCAGAACTCTGCCTTTTTCATAGAGTTCTTCTAAATTTATCTTTTGACAGGTGCATCCAAAAATGCTACATATGCTTACATGTACAATTTTGAAGACAGCAGTATTAATTTTTAAAGGCATAGTACCTGTGCCTGTCTTCTCTAGAGAATAAAGCGTCTGTGGAGTATGAGGTGTTATTGTGAAGTCAACTTATGCCGGAATCAAAGAGTTGATAGTGCCTAAGCATCCCTATCAGTGTGCACCGAACATTTAAACATATACTGGAATATAAATTGAAGGCATGGCTAGCAGAAAAGTGTTGTGGTTGACTAAATTCTCAACCACACAAAAATGTTGTTATCTAAATTTTTCAACTCCTGGTGTTCTGTTACAAAAGTAATTCAAATATGAACAGTCATTTGAATGAAAACAGCAGAGAGATGTGGTTAAAATTTCCCTTCTTGATTAAACATTAATGGATACCGGAGACTGATGAAAATTAAAGTATTATACATACGTTGGGCTTCCTACAGCACCCTTCAGGCTAATCAGTCCAGCGCTGTCCTCAACCATCCGGATCTACCGCTATGAGTACTGGAAATTCAGCCAGTAATCGCTGTCCGTCCACATGTCGCTCACACAGCCAGGAACATTTTTCACCTGCACAATAGTGCTGCACAGGTGTACTATGCTCCTGAGGACAGAGTGTGTATGCACAGTACATCCGACTGGCTCAAGTACCATCACTACATAGCAGAACATCACGTTGGATGGAGAAGGACAACGATGGACTGATTGGCCTGAAGATGGCTGCAGGAAGCACCAGGTATGTATAAAAAAATTTTTTGTTCTTTCGCAGGTTTTCTTTGTTACACAGTAGTACTATACTCTACATATGCATTACTATCCGAGCTGCAGGGAATCCAATTACATTTAACACAGAGGTGTTGTTTTTTTAGAATCTCCTCATTCCACAGCACACTACCTGCACATCATTCTTACATGAACCCACAGTTTACTTGCCTAGGGCCTTATATTTGTCCTTTCTTCTGGATTGTACCGTTCACAAGTACTCAATCTTAAGAAGGACTATTTTTATTTTACAGTGAAACAATTTAGTACTCTACACTTCCTTCTCACTTCTGCTGTCTGTTAAAATGCATAAGATTTGTAATGTTAGACAAGAATGTAATGTCACTTAATTGTAATAAAAAATATTGTAATGTGCAAATTAAAGGAGTTTGCGTCGAGGAGTCTTAGTCGGAGGCTGAGTTGGAGGAATCTTAAACTGAGGATTTTCAGTTGGTGTTTTTTTGGACAAACTACACATGATGAGGGATAACACCGAGTTACTAAGGATGGCGTGCCAAACCTCATTAGGATCCTGAGGCTTCACGCTAACTAGGTGAGTAGCCACGCAGGTGATATTTTCGGAATTTCAAATGTTTTAGAATTAATTATATATACTTAATTCCTACACTATTATTGCTGTTACAAATATGCAGTATTTATGTATGTCAACTTGCAACTGTCTTCCAACTAGGCCTGAAAGATAAATCGAATTTAAATCGAAATCGCGATCAGCAAGTTCACAATTTCGGATTCGTGTAAGTGGTCAATATCGTGACATTTCCACAAGGGGGAAGTTTGGAGACACTGCTTGAAACGTCAAAAACACCGTGTATGTGACCCGCAGTGTCAGTCAGATCTTCCACAGGAGTCCAACGCTGTCCATCCTCTCTTGCCGTCTGCTGGTTCTTGTGCACGGCATACTTCCTGGTTCCTGTATGTCATGTGACATACAATAAGTAGGCCATGCATTAGAGCCTGCAGGACACGAAGTTGATAGACTGGCATCGCTAGTCTCATGCTGGAAGGTAGGTATAGAACTACCGCAGCTTAGTGGACAGAGCGTGCACAGGGAGACAAAAAGGGAACAAAAAGAGACACAAAAGGGACAAAAGAAAGGCCCAGAGGGGGCACAGAGAGACAAAAGGGGCACAAAGAGAGACACAAAGGTAGCAAGACAGAGAGAGGCCAAGATGGTGCAGAGAGAGACACAGAGGGGACAAAAAAAAAAACAGGGGACACTGAAAAAGACGGGGCACAATAGGGGGAGAGACAGAGAGAGAGAGAGAGAGAGAGAGAGAGAGAGAGAGAGAGAGAGAGAGAGAGAGAAGGGGGCACAAAGACACAGAGTGCAGAAAGAGAGACGGGACAGAAAGACACAGAGGGGGAACAAAGCTTAATTTGAAGCAAATCGTGAATCGAATCGAAATCGTGATTTGCAACAGAAATCGCTCAATTCAATTTTTTCATACAATCGATCAGGCCTACTTCCAAGTATACAGAATATTAAAATCAGCTGCTTTCAAATGACCTTTACTGCGTATTCACTATCTTGTCTCAGGGGCTAAATGAAATGGAAATTTCTCATTACAAACAGGTAAGAGGAGATTTCAGTGCACATAACTGAGGTCAAGCAAATTACAACACATGTGAGGGGCATGTAGATAACAACATTATACATTTGAATGACAGATTTGAATAAAGAGTATGTTACAAAGAGGTAGTACACTATTAAAAAGATACAGTACTTTTGGGGTTAATTCTCAGTATTGAAAAGTAATCAATGAATTGGTAATGATAACTTGATAGAAATTTTTGTTTACCTTTTCTCCTATGTACTTCCACTTCTGATTTTTCATCCGACGAACATCTTCATTCTTATCCCTCTTTAACAGAAACTCATAATCTGCACATACGAAGCGACACAACATCAGATTTTCTGCAATTGTAAATTTTGGCATTCTACTAATCCCACCTTTGGATTGCTGGGAATTATTAATGATCGTTTCATTAAAACTCTCGTCAACGTTATTTGCATTGGCCTCTTCGTTTGTTTGCATATTACCATGCCTGCCCATGTCAGAATCATTCCTATGCAATTCAGAATTGTCTAGTACATTTTCATTCACAACAACCACATCAGAATTCTCTGGTGCACTGTCATTTGCATGATCTGGAAGCACTGCAATTCGTTGTCGGTTATGATTATCACAGTCATTAACTTCTGAAATAAGTGTGTCAGTATCAACATCTTCTTGTGAATCATTATTATCTTCAGCACTGTCATGAACTGAGTACTCATCACCAAGAAAACTGCTATCATCATTTCCCCAACCGTCTGAGGAGCTTTGGTTTCCTTGAAAAGCATTGACGCTGGTTGTAGGTTCATAATCTTCATCATTAGACGAACCTTGTTCACTATCCTGATCCTCTACACATTCTTGTCCTTCTGCAACATCCTGAACACTATTATTGTCATCCTCCTCTTCATCATCACAATCTCTGTGTTTTGAATTATTATTATGCTCCTGTACATTTTCTGCATCCTTAGATTGATTAAAATATTTTTCCACATGCACATTCGCTTGGTTTTCATCTTGGTCAGATTCCTTTTCTGTATGTCCAATGTCTAATTCCCTATCAAAACTAACATGCACATCATTCTCAAGGGTCTCCACCGTGTTTTGACAGGCAGGTCTTGTACTGAGATCTAATGCTTCCTCGCCCTCATCGTCAGAATCAATGTTATCATCTAGTGCAAGTTTGAAGTTCACAATTTCACTTGCGGTATCAATAAGTAATGGTTCACGCATAGAAACTCCTTCAAAATTGTCCATCGACTCCATATCTATGGGATTTTCACTACTAAGATTGACGTCATTATTAGAATTTGAGGCCTGCTCGTTCATGGAACCTTCGTGCGTTTCCTCAACTAGGCCCTGGTTTTCTAAGTTTTGGTTTTGTGATGATGAATCTTGATTATTTTCTAAATTCACAATATCTACAGGACTAGCCACAGTTGCTTTCTCCATAGGTACTAAAAAAATTGTAACTGTTTGGGATTGCTCATCTACCACTGGCATCAATGGCTGCTGCGTCACACTACTTGTGTCAGACAATGTCTGACATGCGTCACCTGCATTGACGTTTTCGTCCTCGGGAATCTGCTCAGATACCTCTTTTTTCTTGTTAACACGCTTTCCGTGAGCTGCACCGTGCTCGTCGTCGCAGTTCCCACATCGCCGCTGTCTGGAGATCCTAGTGGGACGTCCGCGTTTGCCCGGCATTGTGTTTCGCTGTCTCGTCACGGCACGCCACCTCTTCTCCACCACAGCGCCAGAGGAAAGGGCGTAACTGGCCGCAAACCCTACGTAATCACGTGTGCGCGGGACTTAACTCCCGTCACGTGACTTCATTCCCGCGGTACCCGTACCTCAGAAGCGCAGATGAAGTTTCCCTGACGTCAGGAAATTTAATTTAGATTTTAGCGCGCCCATGACCAAAATGCGGGAGAGTATCTGATTTGTGAAAAAATGACACGTCACCAAATAAAGATATTGCTAACCAATCACATGCCTATTTTTTTTTTTTTTTAACATAATTCATTTCTGCCTGTTTGATTGACACAAGTGAACACCAATGGGGAATTGAGAATTTTTTTACTGTACATAAAAGCATCCTTCAGTGTCTGTTAGCACACACTTGTCCGTGCACCAGTGATCAATTTATTAGTGAGAACTCCGTCAGCATAGTTGAAGAAGGATTCCAGCTTATGAATGTGAGTTCAACAATACTAATGTATTGAGTATATGTTTCTGAATTTAAAGGAGATAATTTATTTTTCTGTTTGCGGGTAGAAATATTAATATTATCTGGGCAACCGAAATTTAAATTAAAATTTCACAATAAGTACCAATTACTTTCAAAGATGTTTTAAAAACAGGTGTTTGATAGGTTTTACAGTGGAATATCCTTAGTTTTCAGTCGAAAGATGGGTAGTTGAGTCGAGTCTGCTGCAATAACTGTTTATTTACTTGTAAATTTTTTTTTTTTTTTTTTTTTTTTTTGGATGAACAAAGTATAAATCAATCTTTTCATGTATGGTGCAAAACCACATTATTTTATACCAATAATAAAACCTGGTTATTGTTGTATATTGATTGGTTCTTTTGTGATTCGGTTATTTACTTGGAGTGGAGTGATCCAACTCTATGCAGTAGTATGCAGGAACATTTTTTTAGTAATGAAGTACCGCTGCAAATGTTCATTCGGCCCTCAAAAACAAAATTATTACAGTTACATTTTCTAGAAGAATACCATTGAAATAGAGACGTTGTTAATACTTGTACACAGAATCTAAAAAAAATTTTTGATGAGGTTTTTAACATTTTAGGGATTGGGACGTGCCTTACATTTGGCCCAAAAAATATTATTGTTACATCCTCTTTTTAAAGTGATACTGTAGGCCAGTCGTGTGAAAATGAGTTTTAGTTAACCGGGCCTTATAATGTTCCACCCCAGACATCCCAGGACCGCAAAGCCACTCTACAATGCTCCTGCCCCGCCTCCAGTTGACTTTTGGTATTTAATACTTTAAATTCTTAAAAACACTACAACAGCATTGACGTATCCTAGCTCCACCTGATAGCACCAGGAGCATAGTGCGCAGACCCAAGACCACAGTGGGCTTCTGATTAAAAATACATGTGCCATCAGCGGGACCGACGACATGGCAATTTCATGCGCAATGGTGTTATGACTTTAACCACTCATAACGCGCGTCGGCAAAGAGACAGCTGCAGGACCAGCGACGCAGTT